>NW_027508953.1:12120000-12365000 GCF_051911475.1 Siphateles boraxobius | reverse complement strand
TATTTGTTATTAACTAACATCAGCTATGCAAAATCTGAGTGCTGAGTCAGTGCCAACGTCTTCCACTTGCTGAGCTGGGCTGCGTTGCAGTGGGATGAAAGGAGTTGGAATCCGTTTCACAGCCTTGAACGCCAAGTACTTGTGAACGTTGAACTCCTGGAGCACAGAGAAGGTCCTTATTCTGGCACAAGCAGATGAAGGATCGGTGAAGTTTAAGGTTTTAACGTGTTTGCAGGTTAGGGGTCCAACGGTTCAAATAGCTCACGGTTCGGTTTGTATCACGGTTTTAGAGTCACGGTTTCGGTATGGTTCGGTATGTGCTATGTTCAGGGAAAAAAAGACTACTGTCGAATAAAATAAAGAAAATAAGAACAAATAATCTAACCACAAGCAAAAGCACAAATAAATACAATAGAGCAAAGATAAAATAAACTATGCTTTTCAGGTAGGTCTAACAGTTCCCCTTCAGGGACTACCGCTGCGTGTAATCGCAGTGGGAACGCCCCCCAGCGTAGCGCGTCTGAAGCATGAATGAAATCAGTCAATGGAGCGTCACAGCGGGTGACGTCACCGACCAGGAAGCTATAAATATCCCCTGAATACACAAGCCACCAGCTTCTGTTACTTCAGCAGCGCTCTGTGTGTGTCTGATATCTTTCGATTGTGTTTGTCTGATTTTGTCAGGAGTTTTCACTATATATATATATATATATATAAAAAACCAAAATGAGCGAGCAGTATAGAAAGTGTGTTCCCCCCTGTACACGTTACATCACGGGTAGGGATTCTCACGAGTTATGTGTAGCTTGTTTGGGAGTTCAGCATGCCCAGTCGGCTCTCGAGGGAGTCGATTGTGAGCATTGCGAGCGTTTTCCTTTGAGAACTCTGCGCTCGCGGTGATCGCTCTTTGAGGAGAGTGGTTTGTTGCGAGCTCCCCAGGGCTCGGGTCCCGCTTCTGTTGAGGCAGAGCGGCGGCGCTTGACTTGGGGTTCGCAGATGGATCTCACCGTCTCACTCAGACGGGCCCCGCCCTATCTCAGCTTTCTCCGGCGGGATCCAGTGCCTCTCACCCGGCTCTGGAAGCACGCGCTGCGGCGGTTACTTCTGCCCGGGTGGAGGCACGCGATGATGTGGAACTTAGATTATCCAGTTCTGAGGATCTGGATGTCGAAAGTTTGGCATCAGAGGAAACTAGCTCACTTCATTATACTGCTGAAGAAGGTTTAATGGATGTGTTATCTCGGGCTGTTGAAAAACTCAGTATTGAATGGCCAACTGATAAACAAGAATCTAGAAATAAAAGCAAACTAGATGATAGATTTCTCTCTGCACGTCCTCAGCCTTCTCGCCGGTGCTTACCATTCTTCCCAGACCTTCATGCTGAGGTTTCAAAGACCTGGGTTAGACCGGTTTCGAGCAGAATATATACCAATCAATCCAATGCTTATGGTAATATTTTTGGTGCAAAGTCTGCTGGATATGTGACGATGCCGAAGGCGGAGGAGACGCTCGCGAGCTATCTCTCTCCTGCCTCGGCATCTTCGCTTAAAGCACCGGCTCTTCCTTCTAGACCACTGAAAAATACTTCTGTGCTGGTGGGGAAGGCTTACTCGGCGGCTGGGCAGGCGGCTGCATGTTTGCATACAATGGCCATTATGCAGGCTTATCAGGCTGACCTGCTCAAAGATGTGTGTGAGGGGGGAGAAATTTCGGCAGATATGATCAATGAGCTCAGGCAGACTGCTGATCTCACTCTCCGGGCCACCAGGGAAACAGCTAAATCTGTTGGCCGGTCTATGGCAGCCATGGTGGCCACAGAAAGGCATTTATGGTTGAGTCAAACCTCTATGAAAGAAAAAGATAAATCTCTCCTATTAAATGCTCCTGTTTCGCCTGCGGGCCTCTTCGGTGACGCTCTTCACTCTGTCACTGAGAGGTTCCAGGAAGAGAAAAAACAGGCGGCTGCTTTTCATAAGTTTATCCCTCTCAAAGTGCGCGTCACTGGGGCTGCTGCGCGAGGGCAGTCCCAGCCGTCGAGTTCGTCTTCTAAAAGAGCACAGCAGAAGCGGAGTGTCGCGTCTCGTGCCCCCCCGCAGACAAACTGGAGGGACGAGGCGGGGCGCTCTCCGGCGCGGCCTTCTCGGGGCAGGACTGATCTGAGGTCAGTCATTGTCGCCAGGAAGGCTGCGTCGAAAAAGTCCTGACGGGCTGAACGTCAGGACTCTGAGGGTGGTCCCCATCGGGAAAGACTTGAGTTCGCCGCTCAAAAACACGGCGCCCTGTCTTTCTCGATGCCCTCAGGGGTCTGTTCTACTAACCCTGCCTATACAGGGCGTAGAGAGACTCGGCGAGCGATTTCCCGAGGGACGCTCGCCCCCTCCGAGGAGGGTTGTGGAGTGCTCAGACCAGCTGTTTCCTGCCAGTATGTTACAGGGCGCTGTGTCTGTCACTCGGGATGTTCATCCAGAGGCCAGCCTCGAGAGGCTGGTTCCCTTAGTAGAGTTCCTGGCGGAATGGGAAATGGTTCCCAATGTTTCTCAGTGGGTCCTGAATATTATAAAGAACGGGTACGCTATTCAGTTCAGAACGCGTCCACCTCGGTTCAGAGGGGTTCTGCCCACGGTGGTGGGCCCCGAGCAGGCTCTGGTATTAGAGCAGGAGGTAGAAACTCTGCTGCACAAAGGGGCTATAGAACGGGTTCCTCCGCCCAGCAGGGAGTTAGGATACTACAGCCGTTACTTCATCGTTCCGAAAAAAGATGGAGGGCTGCGTCCCATTCTAGATCTGCGTCTCTTAAATCGCACTGTAGGGAAGCTCAAATTCAAGATGCTCACTCTCAAACAGATCGTGTCACAAATCAGATCCGAGGACTGGTTTGTCACGATAGACCTAAAGGACGCCTACTTCCATGTATCCATCCTCCCTCAACACAGGAAGTTCCTGAGGTTCGCTTTCGGGGGCGAAGCGTACCAATATCGGGTTCTTCCGTTTGGCCTAGCACTGTCACCCCGCACGTTCACGAAGTGTATGGATGCAGCTATAGCCCCGCTGAGGCTGCAGGGCATTCGTATTCTGAACTATATAGACGATTGGTTAATTCTAGCTCAATCAGAACAGCAGGCGGTTCGGCACCGAGATGTCGTTCTTGCTCACATCAAGAGGTTGGGGTTGAGGCTCAACGCCAAGAAGAGTGTTCTTTCTCCATTACAGAGAACCACTTTTCTCGGTGTAGTGTGGGATTCGACGACGATGCAGGCACAGTTGTCACCTGCTCGTGTTGCTTCGATTCTCGCCGCAGTAGATCAGGTCAAGCTAGGCCAGTCGTCCACTGTAAAACAGTTCCAGAGACTGTTAGGTCTCATGGCAGCTGCGTCCAACGTGATACCTTTTGGCCTCCTGCACATGAGACCGTTACAGTGGTGGCTCAGAACCAGGGGATTCTCCCCGAGGGGAAATCCGTTTCGCATGATCATGAGTTCGCGAAGATGTCTTCGCGCCCTGGTTATGTGGAAAGATCCTCGGTTTCTGTCCCAAGGCCCGGTGTTGGGGGCGATCATGAGTGGTCGCCCAGCTCGGGGTCTGTGGGGGGACCATCACCGTCTATGGCACATAAATTGTCTAGAGATGTTGGCAGTGTTTCAGGCTATGAAACACTTCCTCCCAGACCTAAGGGGCCACCATGTTCTTGTTCAAACAGACAACACATCGGTGGTCTCTTATATCAACCATCAGGGGGGTCTGCGTTCTCGCCCACTTTACAAACTGGCCCGTCAGATTCTCCTATGGTCCCAGGGGAGAATTCTTTCTTTGAGAGCTATTTATCTCCCAGGGTACTTAAATCAGGAGGCAGACATCCTGTCGAGGCAGGGGCCGAGGCCCGGGGAATGGAGTCTTCACCCCGAGGTGGTGGAGCTCCTATGGGAACATTTCGGTCGTGCCGAGGTAGATCTATTTGCTTCCAGAGAGACATCACATTGTCCACTGTGGTTCTCTCTCAGCCTGCCAGCCCCACTGGGGTTGGACGCGATGGTACATCCGTGGCCGAGGTCACGTCTGTACGCTTTTCCCCCGATCGCTCTGCTCCCGGGAGTTCTGGAGAGGGTTCGCCGGGACGGGCTCAGTCTTCTGCTAATAGCCCCGTTCTGGCCGGCCCGAGTATGGTTTGCGGACCTAGTGTCTCTCCTCGACGGCTCTCCCCTAGAGATACCGATCAGGAGAGATCTACTCTCTCAGGCGAGTGGGTCGATCTTTCACCCCCGCCCAGAACTATGGAGGCTGTGGGCTTGGCCTCTGAGGGGGCCCAGCTCATAGATTCTGGTCTCTCGACTGAGGTCGTTGAGACCATCCTCCAATCCAGAGCTCCCGCCACAAGGAAGTTATATGCCGCGAGGTGGAAACTTTTCACCTCTTGGTGTGGAGAGCGCCAGCAGGACCCAGTTAACTGCCCGGTTGGTACAGTGCTGGATTTCCTGCAGGACCGGCTCTCCACAGGGTTATCTCACTCCACACTGAAGGTGTATGTGGCGGCCTTAGCTGCTTACCACGACCCTTCGAGTGGAGGTTCTCTCGGGAGACACCCACTTGTATCTCGCTTCCTTCGTGGCGCCTTGAGGCTGAGGCCTGCAGTCCGCACGAGGGTACCAGCTTGGGATCTGGCCATCGTCTTGGAAGGTCTCTCCCTAGCTCCTTTCGAGCCCATCGAGGAAGTTTCGGAAAAGTTCCTTACACTAAAGACTATCCTTCTTCTTGCTATCTCGTCTCTAAAAAGAATTGGAGATATTCAAGCACTTTCGGTGGCTCCCTCGTGCCTGGAATTTGCTCCTGGTATGGTAAAAGCTTTTCTCTGTCCGAGACCAGGGTATGTTCCTAAGGTACCAACCACTTCGGTTAGACCTATAGTTCTGCAGGCTTTCTGTCCTCCGCCTTTTTTGACGTCAGACCAGGAGAAACTTAATTTGCTGTGTCCTGTTAGGGCTTTAGATGCGTATGTCCACAGAGCTGCCCTGTGGAGGAAATCAGAACAATTGTTTGTCTGTTTTGGGTCACCTAAGAAGGGGTGTCCAGCATCTAAGCAAAGGATGAGCAAGTGGGTGGTCGAGGCCATCTCGCTTGCTTACGGTTCGGCCCATCAGCCTTCACCTTTGGCTGTAAGGGCTCATTCCACCCGGAGTATGGCTGCTTCTACAGCTCTTCTTTCAGGAGCTTCTCTTCAGGACGTTTGTGATGCGGCAGGCTGGTCCTCACCGCACACTTTCGTCAGATTTTATTCCCTTGACCTTAGCTCCACTCCCGGGGCTCAGGTTCTCTCGTCGGCTTGTGTCTCCTTATGACACACGACGGGGATTTGGTCGTATGGGGATGTGGGTATTGCGTTCCCACTGCGATTACACGCAGCGGTAGTCCCTGAAGGGGAACGTCCCGGGTTACGTATGTAACCCTAGTTCCCCGAAGGGACGGACGCTGCGTGTCCTGCCATACTCTCGGCATCCCCTTGGATCGCTTGCTTCAGTAACATTAGAAGCTGGTGGCTTGTGTATTCAGGGGATATTTATAGCTTCCTGGTCGGTGACGTCACCCGCTGTGACGCTCCATTGACTGATTTCATTCATGCTTCAGACGCGCTACGCTGGGGGGCGTTCCCACTGCGATTACACGCAGCGTCCGTCCCTTCGGGGAACTAGGGTTACATGCGTAACCCGGGACGTTTTCAGGTACAGAAATTGAATAAAATAATCAAATGTAAAATAACATTGCATATTTGACTGTATAAATTAAAGATTAGTCCTAATAAAAGTTACAAAAGCTATTAAATTCAGAGCTGATTCAGTAGGCCTACACTGATACTGTAAGTTGTCTTTCTTGACCGTATATTTCACTTAAGGCATAACAGTATGTCTGCTAGGATACTCATTAAGACGGACATGCTGACATACTTTTTGTGTGAATTTGTCCATTCAAGTACAAGACTTGAAAGAGAACTCAATATTTGCGTGCTGTCTGAGATGAGTAGGCCACAAACACACACAAACAAATCTTCTCACAGCGTGCAAATTTTCTTTTGCATCTTGCTCTTGAATGTTTACACTGGCAAAGCTTAAATGAGTTTAGTTTTAAACCGATAGTAACGTGTGCGGTTCAGGTCTCGCCTGCACTCACAAGCTATCAACTCCCGGGTGGTGATGATGGCGTAAATGACTGGTCATGTTCGAGCATTTGTCAATCGCATTGAACAGAGTTTACAAAGAATAACCGGTTTGTTCACCCTTTTTTTACTATCGCTGTTGTAATGTATTATTTGGGAAGCGAGCAAGTGAATTTATCGGCAGTGGAACCCTCTGTTTTACGCGTTATTTTCAACAAACCAGATTATAGATGCGTCATCAGTTTTGAGATCAACCACGGGCCAAGTGCATCCCGAACTGTTGCTGGAGTACGGTTAAATTTTTTTTACAGAGAACCGTTACACCCCAAGTGCAGATTATCCTTATAATCTGGATCACGGAGATAAAGGATCCCTGAAGAGAAGATTCTAAAGTTCATACAGAAGATCTGGGAAATCTGGAACACGCAGATCTGGATCTCTGAAGAGAAGATTCTAAAGTTGGTGCAGAAGATCTTGAAAATGGGGGCGCTGAGCTTGTGGTTGTTGTCTCGGTTTTCAAACTTCCCAAATTCACTCCTTGCAGAACTTCTTTGTTTCTCTTTTTAGAGCTTCAGAGTCTTGAGAGAGCAACTTCAACTAGATAGAGTTGCACTTAGAGGTTACCAGATCTTAGAACTGGAAACTTGAACCAGAACCAGAACAACTCTTTGTTTTAGAGTAATGCTTTCTGTACACTTAAAGACTTTGAAAAGATTTAGAAAAGACTTTATAAGATTATCAGCTCACATCTAAAGACTTGGGTTCACAGTTTTTAGTCTCAGACTGAAGACTTGCGATAATATCAAACATGTTTGATATGAAAGACTAGAGAAAGACTGGCATAAATCGGGTCGCCGACTGCAGATTATCACCTCACATTTAACTATCGAGACGACGGGAACGCGTCGAGACTCCAGTAAGATTCCTAAAGACTGCCGGTCTTTAGTCTGGGACTGAGAAAATCCTTTGGTGTACGCCCGGCATAAGTATGTCAAGATGTGGGTTGATGAAAGTAGCGAGGACTCAAATGCAGAGTGATGGGCTTTTATTAAGCATAAAAAAACAACAACAAAAAACAAACAAACAAATAAAAATGACCCTGTGGGGGGAACAAGACATACAGCAAGACTTTACAAGAACTGGACTTGGCAGGAACAGGAAACATGAGGGTACCTTATACGACGGGTCAGCAAACACAAGGAGAATAAATAGGGAAGCAAACAAAAGAGGGTAATGAGGGAAGGCAGGTGGGGCAAATTAACCACTAATCAGGTAACAAGATGGGCAGGGTTAGACAATCGACAGGAGAGCACATGGCACAAGGAAACAATGTATGACAAGCCATGTGCTCACACCAAACATGATTAAAACACAAGCACATGGCCAGTAAAACAAATCACAAGCCATGTACTCACACCAAACATGAGTAAAACACAAGTACATTAAGTACATTTACATTAAGTAAATACAGTTCTTTAAATAGATATGAAGAAGATTTACTTCATTTTGTCCATTGTGTGTCCATTTTGCATAGAAAATCCATCCTTTATGGCTTCAAGCCACATGGCCAAACCGTTGAGCCACATGGCTCAACTTTGTTGAGTCTGAGAGTCAGTGTTCATTCACACCTTGGTCTCAGGACTGAGGGACTGGGGTGAACATGGGCAAATGGTTATGTGATCAGTCTGTGATCAATAACATGCTAATGTCATTATTATTCCCTTCCACAAATGGTACCTGGCAATTGTCTTTGCAGGCTTATCTCCAAGCCAGCCTAGTTCCTTGTTTGTGGAACTTCTTTTGGAGGTGTGAGTTTTAAAGAGAGGTGGTCCGTTACAGGGCAGACTATCTGCACGTGTATCGCTCTCACTGGGTGGAGATTGTCCTGTGCCTACAAGATGCGGTGACGCGCCAGTCTTTTCAGCAGACCGGACCTGAGGACCCCCCACCCCCAGTGATTTATATAGCTGTATTTATGTATAACTGTCATGTTGACCAGGACATGGAGCCCTGAAGGTGAGAAGGACTGCCAACATTTTCAGGCAGTTTATGTGCCAGCCAGACATTGGCTCTCTTTTGCCGTCGCACAGGGCGTCCCAACCAGTCTTGGTGGAGTCTGTCACAACTACTTTCCTTCTGGAAACTGAGCCCAGTTCCACTCCCATCTGATACAGACGGGGCATTTTTGCAGGGGACCATGGCTCTGGTGCAGCAGTGGGCCACCCTGAGAATAATGAGGCCGCGCTCGAGGAGGGACACGGGCCTTTAACCAGTGTTGTAGTGGCCGCATGTGTAACATGCCTAAGGAAACTACTGTAACGAGTCAGTTCAAAGGGGAAATATTAATAACTCATAACTTATTAATTATGAATATTTGGGTCAATTAATTGGATTAACTTGAGGTAGCTAAATTAACATTACAATAAATTAATCAGTTCGTCCAACGAACTCTTGATTATTCATTTATTCTAAGAAAAATGTTTTCTTTCATGGCCACTGAAAAATAATTATTTCTTAGCCTGTACAGTGCTTAGAGCATGTAACAGGGTCAAGATAAGGTAAGATAAGATAGGTAAAATAAACTTTGTATGCAAACAGAGAATCAGAACCAAATACATATTGTGCACAAGTTTTATTAACAAAAAACACGAAAACATAACTAACATACAAACAATTACACATTCATTCATGCATTCATAGGTAGATGGTTGAAGTGACAATGAAACCGGAGACAGGACATGGAACTATGGAAAAGATGCATTTAACTATGAAAAGAACCATCAATATTATCATTTTCAAAGCACCTTCTTAAAAGCATACTTGCATGGCCTTTGCAGTGGACACAATTCTTGAAGTTGTTGAAAATTGAAGTTGTTGATGTGAGTGTCAAATGTTGAAGTTGCAATCGTTTTCTTCTCCATTGGATGAAGAAGATATGATGAACATGCGTGGTTAGTTCGACTCTGTTCTCATGGCTGGATTGCAGGTTGTGGCCTGTAGGCCCTGAGGTCTGCTAAGGTCACGCAGGACAGCACAGCACCGCAAACGTACCGAGAAGCCAAGAGAGGAAAGGGCTTGTGTAGATGCAATTTAAAGCCTGAGAAAGGTCCCACCTCTCAGGGTTGGCTCGGCCAATAAGAAAGGTGGAAGTTTCAGGTGGGAGAATTTGATCTATGGGTCTTTATTTCAAGCATGCTCATTTGCATGTTCACGCTGGATGGGTTGCTAATGAAGAAACTATGAAAGATTTTTGTAATACTAATATGTTGCGCAGCTATCAACATATCATATACACAATCATTTCAATCTTCAAAGTACCAGTTTATAGAGACCAAACATTGTATAGGTGAGGTTACATTGACCGTTGGTTCTATCAAAATCCACAGTATCAAATTAAAATTAATAGAATTAAACGACACTACACAAAACAGTAAATCATTCACACAATTTTCTGGGGTGCATGTTCATTTATAGATCCGTTCATTTATGATTAATGCAGAAAAGTTTGTTTTAAAGTCTGTTTCTGTCTTCTCTGTCTGGACCATGTGATCACATTTTTAACAGCAATAAAACCAACATATCTGATCATAGTCATGTTATTTAAAGATCCTTCATGCCCTTGTTGGGGGATGGGACCACAGATCCCAGAGTGAGTTTTAAATATCATTTACCGTATTTTCCGCACTATAAGGCGCACATAAAAGCCTTTCATTTTCTCAAAAAACGACAGTGCGCCTTATAATGCGGAGCGCCTTATATATGGATCAATTGGTTAATTGGTTGATCCGTACAGCATTGCGGCTACCGTAGTCAGTAAACACCGGTACTGTGCTTACTAACAGTTGCACACCACTTGTGTCCGTATAAAGACCCCAAAATGGCACCTGTCAAGAGACACGCTTACGACGCAGAGTTCAAGCTCAAGGCTGTCAGTCACGCAGTAGAATATGGGAATAGAGCAGCGGTGAGAGAATTCAACATTAATGAATCAATGGTACGGAAGTGGAGGAAGCAAGAAAATGACCTGCGCCAAGTAAAAAAGACTAAACAGAGTTTCCGAGGGAACAAAGCGAGATGGCCACAATTAGAGGACGAACTCGAACAGTGGGTTGTTGAACAGAGAGCAGCAAGTAGAAGCGTCTCTACAGTCACTATTCGAATGAAGGCAACAGCGCTAGCACGGGACATGAACATCGATGAATTTCGAGGCGGTCCTTCTTGGTGCTTTCATTTTATGAAAAGAGGTAATCTCTCCATCCGCACACGAACTACCGTCTCGCAGCAACTGCCAAAAGATTACCAAGAAAAGCTGGTCACTTTCCGTGCATACTGCAAAAAGAAGATCACTGAAAAGCAGATCCGGCCAGAGCACATCACCAACATGGACGAGGTTCCACTCACCTTTGATATTCCCGTGAACCGCACTGTGGAGAAAACGGGGACCAGTACGGTGTCTGTACGCACCACAGGGAATGAGAAGTCATCCTTTACTGTAGTTCTCGCCTGCCAGGCTAATGGCCAGAAACTTCCACCCATGGTTATTTTCAAGAGGAAGACCTTGCCAAAAGAAAACTTTCCAGACGGCGTCGTCATCAAAGCTAACCCGAAGGGATGGATGGATGAGGAAAAGATGAGTGAGTGGCTGAGAGAAATTTACGTCAAGAGACTTGGTGGCTTTTTCCACACAGCTCCGTCCCTATTGATCTACGACTCCATGCGCGCCCATATCACCGATGCTGTCAAAAGACAAGTGAAGCAAACTAATTCGGAGCTTGCCGTAATTCCGGGTGGATTAACTAAAGAACTCCAGCTGCTAGATATTGGTGTCAACAGGGCGTTCAAAGCTAGACTGCGAGCTGCGTGGGAGAAGTGGATGACAGAAGGTGAACACACGTTCACCAAGACGGGGAGACAGCGCCGGGCGACTTACGCCACTATCTGCCAATGGATCGTGGATGCCTGGGCTGATATATCAGTCTCAACTGTGATCCGAGCTTTCACGAAGGCAGGAATAATCTCTGAACTGCCAGGCAACAGCAGCGACACTGACTCAGATAATGACGGGAGGGAGCGGGGCAGGTTGGATGCCGTAGTCGCCCAACTGTTCAATTCGGACACTGAAGAAGAAGAATTCGAGGGATTCGTGGATGGGGAATGAACTGAAAAAAGTGAGCTTTACGTGTTATACGTAACTGAACAATGTTGAGTATGCACTAACGTTTTATTTAGTGGTATCAGACTGTTTCTTTTACTACGGTACGCGTTTACTGAATTAGGGAAAAGTTCCCCTGAGTTATGCACTAACGTTTGATTTAGTGGTATCAGACTGTTTCTTTTACTACAGTACGTGTTTACTGAATTAGGGAAAAGTTCCCCTCCACGTTTGGGAGAAGAGTGAGCAAGGCTGGGAGATATTGGTAATATGCACATTAACGTTTGAATAACGTTACCATGGGAGTGAACGGAGTTGTCAGAACGCTTAATAAAGTTTGACTTTATCTGACTGTTTTGTTGACATTCCCTTTAGCACATCTAGTGGATACATAACGCAAACCCAGTCAAACGTTTCACTGCAGTATCTTATAATCCGGTGCGCCCTATACATGAAACATGTTCAAAAATAGGTCATTCATTGAAGGTGCGCCTTATAATCCGGTGCGCCTTATAGTGCGGAAAATACGGTACCTAAAACAAATAATTATATCTGATTTGTCTCAGTCGTTAGAGATTTCCCCTTTTCGATCTTTGTTATCCCTCTTAAGGACCAGCACGAGCGACGTTGAAAGTTCAGCAAGATCAGACACACCTCTGTCATAGAAGGCTGGAAGACCATGGTAGCCTCTGGTTGTTTGTCTTTCCTGGAGCGGTGGTCGTTCCATCAGGTTATGTAGACAGTAGCCCAGTCCAGGTCTCTGAGTTGGTGCAGCAGGTGTCGAGGCAGCAGGTGCCTTGACAGTGTGTCACCTGTCATTCTGAAGTCCATTAGTTTAGTTTTGGGGCAGGTGTTTGCTTGTGGTTGGAGGAAGTGGTTAGGGCTCTATGTAGCATAGAGAGGGTTTCAGGCCGACCTAGTGCTGGTGGCTAGAAGTTGGTTGTTAGCCTCTCAGTCACGAGAAGTCTGAAAGATTGGAGTGTTGCTCCGTCCTTATGGCGGTGCCGACGTGAGCTTGCCTAAGCTGGGGTAGGCAAGGAGTCGGAAGCTTGTACTTTACAGGACTCCTTGGGTGAGTCCATTCAGGGAGTTATTTTGCTTGTGTCAGCAGCTCATGTAACTCTGAGGCAGGTGCGTCCAGCTGTCCTTGTGGAGCCTCTGATTGACACCTGTGTGAAGGTTGTTGTTGTTGACAGCAGTTGGTTATCCTGTGGTATTTCCAGGTTGAGGGTGCTGTCTTCCATGGTTTTTCCCAGGGACTTTGCTGGAACCCGGGCTTTTGCCATGGTGACAGTTCTGTACTGGTCCTGTGCTTGCTCAGTCCAGCTGCTTTGATTCTGGCTTGAGCCTCAGTCTCTAGCTGGTCTGCAAGGTGTTGAGCACATGTCCGCTCCTTGCGAGACGCTGTGATCTGTTATGTGAGGTTGTTTACCTTCTGTTTCATATCCATAAGGTGGGGTAAGGAGATGATAGTCTTGAACAGCCCGGTGTGGCTGTAACTCTGGCTTGGGTCATGGGTCCTATTCTCTTATGGTGCAGTTACGTTTGTCTCCGGTGCTGTAGGATGTCAGCAGCCATGGGTGGAACAGTGTTTCTCACGATGGCTTGTCGGTCCTTTCGGTCTCCTGTCTGGTTAGGGTCAGGTTAAGCCTAGCATCTGCGACATTTAGGCACATTTGTGGTGAGAGACGAATGCATGACCCTGAAAAGTGCAGAGCAAAGGTTTAATTGGGTTAGCTAGGTATGTAGCATAAAGCTAGGTGTTTCATGTCTAGCTAGCTTGTGAAGTGTGTCTTGTCTCCTTATCATCTTAGCTGTGGATGTTAGGAGGCTAAGACTTGTGTGTTTCTGAGAATATTTTCTGGAAAGGGCATAAGCCGAGATTAAACAAATAACTTAAGATGGTTCTTATGGCTAAATTATTTCTCTGGACTTAACTGGTGGTTCACGACGGGCTTGACGAAGTGAAGGATAGGAGGAAAAGGGAAAAAAGGACAGCTTTCTTATTCGGATTATGCTTATTATCAATCCTCAGGACTATAGTTTTGTAGAGAACAAACAAAATTACAAATAAAAGTGTCTCTGGTTCCTTTCTGGGCCCTATGGGAAATGGAACCACATTAGAACAAGAGGGGAAATGTCAATAAATCATATAGATGAAAGAATAGACAAGTGAATAGCTGACTGCTATTTTTATCAAAGTAAAATAAAATAGAAATGGCTTAAATAAGTGATCAAAACAGCAGGAATGATCTGAAATTGGGAATAATCAATAGCACTAGTGACTAACTTTTTAGATTTGCTTGGACCAACACTGGTGGGTCACAGCTGCTACATGTTCAAGACCACACCGTGTGTGTGTGTCCCTCCAAAAGTTTAGTCGACATGCTGATGAAAATTCTCATTACTATAAGAATTCTTCTCTAGCTACACAGTTTACATGTAATTAAATTTAGGTTTAATTGACAAGGTAGCTGCAAATTTTGCTGACAGCGCTCAGCAAGGACTATGCCTAATCTAGTGAAGGTGAAATTCAGCTGAGAAGAATTGAAAGTAAGGATCGAGAAAGTGAAAAATTAGAAACCCTAAATGGGGTTAAAGGAAAAGTATCAGACCACTTTGCACTGCATGTACACAGGCTGTAGTTAAAGGCTTCAATTAAATCATGCTAACCACTAACTGTAGAATCTATTATTTAGCTTAGCCTAAGCTGAATTGATGCTAGGTTAGGTTAGCTTAGCCACCTAGTCTGGTTTGTTTACAATGTGACGTCACAAGTTAGCACTTCCTGTGACAAGTCGTTGTTGTGGGCTGCATGTCAGAGCAATTCAACAGTCCATGAAGATTGTCTGCACCTTTTAAAACGAGTTATGTATATTTAAACGAGTTAAAATGTGGCGCCTATACTCTAAGTCTTTCAAAAACTTGATGTTGTATTCAGTAAAATGCAAATGTTGTTTGGCATTTGCAAATTTTACTCATGTAACTCCTCTCTTTACTTTAAACAACTTCTACTTGTTTAAAGAGTAAGGAAATAGATTTGCTGTAAGTCAACGGTTGTCTAACCATACATAGTTACGTGCATAAATACTGACCTTTCAGAGAGTGAAACACAGTTTTGATTACTAGGTAGTTCTGCTTGTAGATGCAGCTAAAATTTAGATGAATCACATCAATCTAACAATAATTTGTAAGGCCTTAACATTGTAGAAAGGGGGGCGTCACCCAAGTCTATGTATATATAACACTGTACTGAGATTTCTTCGTCAGAAATAGATTAGGCAATACTGCAATTTGGATTTCTACAACCCAAGCAGAATAATAGATACCGGTCAGTGGCGGCTGGTGAAAAATATCTGAGGTGGGGCTGTCATATTCTGTCGGTTTCAATAGTCTGGTAACTTGGGAGTCTTTTAGTGTAGTGGCTTCGAGGTTGTGGAATGCTCTTCCTCAAGACATCCGTCCAACATCCACCCTTCTCTCCTTCAAAAACACATATTTTATCTGATTCTGTATATTACACTTCAGCTCACAGTCTGTAAATTAAACATTGTTATTGATATGCTATTTGTTTGAATCCCTCTCTGTTTGTATTTTTAACCTAACTTTTTAAGTGACCTCTGTGTATTAGGCCTACTTTCTGCCCTTGGTATGTGTATTGTGCTTTGATGTTGATTGTTCTATTCCTTAACCCAGTCCCAGTGGTTCTCAATCTTTTTAGAGTTGTACCCCATGAAGCTTCTAACATCTTACTTCGTACCACTCTTCAATCACACCTTTTTCAGTAAGGGACAATATTTGCCCCCTTAAATCGATTTAAATAAATAAATAAAAATCAATAGAGAAATGTGCAATGATGGTAAAAACCAAGTGATGCTTGTTCTGCAGTTCTGTTGTGTCTTTCGTTGTAGCAGTGGGAAGTTCGGATCATTTTACTGACTCGGATGTTTGAGTCTCGTTCAGCAAAATGAACAAATCTTTTTTCGAGTCATTTCAGTTCATTTCAGCATAATATAATTAAAATGGCATGTTAAGTATCCCAACACATCTTGTACTTACGAAAATGTTGATTACATTTGTAAAAAGAATAAAAATAAACAATAGGGTAATGTAGCCAAAGCCAAATTATAAGAAACCGAAATGTTTTATTAATTGATTAGTTGTTGGGTCTTAAGTTCAGGCTATTGCAGTGGGATTCTGTTGGTTCACCTCACCTCCTGATCCAAGACGTTCTTTCCTTTGCAACTTCATATTTATCAGGTTAGTTCTCCTCTCGTGTCTAGAGACGTTAGTTGTCGACTCGCCAGTGTCTGACTCGGATCTGTCTGGGCCGATCGTGCCGTGTGTGATACAGCAGGGCCGGAAATAGAAATTAGTTCATCTTTCGAATCTCGAGTTCAGGTTCGGCCGGGTCCGAGTCCTTAGTTCTTCCTGTCAGTCACATAGAGGCTATGCTGTCTGTACCGGAAAGAGAAATGATTAGTTCATCTGGTTCGGGTTCGGACGGGTCCGAGTCTTTCGTTCTTCCTGTCAGTCACATGAGGCTATGCTGTCTGTACCGGAAAGAGAAATTATTAGTTCATCTGGTTCGGGTTCGGACGGGTCCGAGTCTTTCATTCTTCCTTTCAGTCACATAGAGGCTATGCTGTCTGTACCGGAAAGAGAAATGATTAGTTCATTTTCTTTGAGTATCGAGTTTGGGTTTTAAATCCTTCGTTCTTTTGTCACGTGACCGCTGGTATCTCACATCAAATACAACATTAGATTCCTATTATTGACTGCGTCTGAATGTATATTTTTTTATATTTAGGAATTAAAATACAAAATATGTGCAATAAACATTATCTGAATGTTAGAATCGAAATGAAATGGTCCAAACGAGAAGTGCCACAAATCTTGGTCTTTTTTATTCAAGGAGATTATGAATAAACAAATCACGACACCCAGCGCTGGAGGGAGACAAAACGCTCAGCTCAATATCCTTTGTCTAGAGTTTATATAGTGAAAGTCTTAAAGAAAAGAATACAGGTCTAACCAATAGAATCAAACATTACATCATAGGTATCATATAGACGTTATATAACAGCTTCTTAATAATATGGGCAATATCCTCTTAGATTTCCAACATATCCCTGGGACCCAGAAGCTTTTCAAACACACAATGTATAGAAAGAACGAACATTCAGGGGAGGAGGCGATTCCATCCTCCTTTAATGAATACCAGATGTTTAGCTTAAACACAAAAGGAAAAATGTGCAGACATGGCAGTTGTGCTGGCTAGAATAAAGATTGTATGTTCTGTTCTATACGTATGCTGAAAAGGAGAAATGTATTTCTAACACTGAAAAATAAAAGTTCCATCTTATTAGCCTATTGCCCCTGTCCGTCTCTTTTCTAAATGTTTCTTGTGCATCTGTGGTGTGTTTTATTATATATTATACATTAATTAACTACTATTATATTATACATTAACTACGTGCTTGTTTGTAAAAAGGTTGTGAATTAGTAGGCTATTTAATACGTTTACAAGTCACGTGACAAAAGAACGAAGGACTCAAACCCGAAGACTCGAAAAAATGAACTTTTTTTTTTTTTAAATTGAAATATCAAGATTTACAAACAAACATGGCTGCATAACTTCCTTTTCTTCAGAATAAGATACGAGGAAAATATAGCCAGAGGGAGCAGCTCTTAATACAACAAGAATATAAATGTAGTCAAAGTACAAAAATAAGGATATTTGTAAGGAAAAATAAACATTTAAATACATAAATAGTAAGGAATTATGATAAAACATACATGACATAAGGGGTGAATTCAGACTTGTTCATCCATTTATCTCAGTTGGGAAGTGTTTTAGGGTATCATATATTTTTTGTGCTTTAGGACCTTCCAGAGTTTTTAAGGATTTTATATACAGTTTAAATTCATTTAAAAATACAACAAATTTGGGAGATGATTTCACAATTCTACACTTGTGAATGAAGAATTTAGCTAGACATACAATTGTATTAATACACAGCTCATCATCCTTGCTTTGCAATATCAAACCAAATGTAATGTCGTCTCTGGATATAAAGGTTGGGAGTGAAGATATCTGCTGCTTAACCCATTTATGTACATCACACCAAAATATCTGTATCACATTGCATGAGAAAAACACATTGTCCGCAGTTTCAACATCATTTTCACAGAATGTACACGTTATCATAAAAATGAACTAATCTCTTTCCGGTACTGACACAGCATAGCCTATATGGGACTGACAGGAAGAATGAAAGACTCGGACCCGGCCGAACCCGAACCAGACGAACTAATCATTTCTCTTTCCGGTATATAGCCTCTATAAGAATGACAGGAAGAACGAAAGACTAGGACCCGGCCGAACCCGAACCCGAAGACTCGAGAGAGATGAACTAATCATTCCTGTTTCCAGTACAGATTCAGAACCCATATGTTGCGCAATGTGCATCCGCGGTCAACACAAAATGAACGAATCACTCTGAGACAACTCGGTAGTCCCGAGTCATATTAAAGATTCGTTCAAAATGAACAAATCGTTCATGAACGACACATCACTATTTCGTTGGAGCTATTATTTTGTTGTAAAAAATACTGACAACTGTGTTGTAGCCTAAATGAACATCACTTAATATTATTTCTTTTGTTGAACTGTTGTATAAAATCAATGTCACATTTGCAATCGTGTGGACCTTCATATAATGTGATCAACATTAAACACAGGAACTCACACAGGGAATGTGTCTGTATCGAAGAGAGTTTGAATCTCATATTGATCTCCATGCACAGCCTGTGTCTATATTTGTTCTGCATGCAAGTAAGTGCTAAATCTCTTATTTTACAAAGGTACATTGTCTAGAACGGTAGTATAGTGCGATTTGCCAAGGCAGCAATCTGCACGAGGATCTCATGTATTTACAGAATTTTACCTGATAGAAAAACATGCTCAGTTTAAATCTTATTTTAAGGTGAGGTCGACTTAAATGAACGGCATTTTGTTCCCGTACCCCCTTCTGTCACCTCACGTACATAACGTTTTGTACAACAGTTTGAGAACCACTGCCTTTACATATCTTCGTAAAGCGACCTTGGGCGTTGGAAAGACACTATATAAATACAAATAATAATAATAATAATAATTATTATTATTAATAACCACCAAAACACATTTTAACACAAACTGCATGATACCAGTGCTTTGTGATAAAGTCAGTAATTACTTAATGCGTTCTAATGCGTTGAGATTAGTTCTCAAACAAGGCTGAGGCATTCTTACACAAAAACAAACAAATTGCACAAACTTTCCATTTGCATTGGAAATTTAACTCAAACTGTTTACTTTCTCAGACAGGTGCTGCTTCCCTCACTCCGGTAACTGTCCATGCTGGATCTGTCACTGTTGGTTTAAAAAGTAATCATCAAAACAAGGCATTAGCATGACCGCATCCAGCTAACCAGGCCTTTCTAGTGTACAGTAGTGATGTTACGTATGACACTGAAGCTTCGATGTGCGTTTTGCGAAAGCGAAGCAATTTCTATTGAAGCCCCGTGTCGTGGTGTGTATTGGTTTCCCAGAGGTCGAGTGATCGACGACAAACGAAGTCTCACTTTCTGTCCAATCACGTGCGCGTTTCGCTTTGGGTGTCAGAAGGCTCGAAGGTCCTTGTTGGCTCAGTCTGGTTGATGGGTTTGTGAGGAGACTAGAGTGCTGTACTTTCAAAGTTTATCAATACATTACATTTAAATAACCAAAACTACTTATTATTTTTTTGTTATTGTTGTGTAATTTTGTTTTTGTAAGATCGTTGCACTTTTGGTGTTTTTTTAGGTAATTTGGTGTTGGTATTTGGGTGTTTGGTGAAGGGTTTGTATTTACAGCAATGGCAACAGCCAAAAAAAGGAAGACTTCCCCTAACTGGGAATATTTTGGGCTTATAGCTTCCAATGAATGCATTTCTAAAAAATAAATATTTATTTATTTATTATTATTTTATTTTTTATCACTGTATTGTATAATTGTTGTCTTATATTCAGTCAATGTACATGTAGTCACTCCCAACAAAAAACATGTATCCTCACACTGCTGAGGTGGAAACCTTTGTCTTCTGTTGGACAGTGCAGTAGACCAGCGCAAACAAGCTCAAATGACACTTCTGATGCGATCCTAGAAGTGGATAAATACCTTACAGAGACAAACATACAAAGAGCTGATGATCCACTTGAATACTGGAGAATGCAGAAACATGTCTACCCCCATCTATATACATTGGCATTACAGAATAATTAATTTTTATCACCTTTCTGTCATTCCTACAGTTACATAAGCACTATCACTGCCAAGTGTCAGATGAACAGATGATCCTATCACACAATTCCTTATTCACTATGTGTGTGTGTGTGTGTGTGTGTGTGTGTGTGTGTGTGTGTGTGTGTGTGTGTGTGTGTGTGTGTGTGTGTGTGTGTGTGTGTGTGTTGTGTGTGTGTGTTTGTGTGTGTGTGTGTTTGTGTGTAGAGAGAGAGAGTAGGCCTACATTAGATCTAACTCTGGGGTCCTTCGGTCCAAATGGACCCGACGCATTTAAACATTTTTTTTTTTTTTAAATCATAGCTTCATCGGAATGGTCTGAAATTTGGTGACTTTTTTGGTACTTGGTATATGAACATCCAAAACAATTGGGGTCAGGATTTGAATAATCTAGGTGGTTGTAAAAAAAAATTGTCACACTCAGGACCTTCGGGTCCAAATGGACCCGGATAGGAAATCAATGGCAAATTGGCAAAAATGTGAAAATACCGAGTTTTTTTGTGCGTACAATCTACAAATCAGCCACGATCCAGAAAAAAAGTACACAACAGTGAAGGGGTGAATCTATAAAACATCAAGAGTGCAAAACAGACACATCCACACACACACACACACACACACACACACACACACACACACACACACACACACACACACACACACACACACACACACACACACACACACTTTTATACATAAACAAACCAATAAATTCAGATTACCTATGTGTTTTGCATTTTTAAAATGCTCAGTTTGTCCACCAGATGGCATCCATCTCATTTCAAAAATTGCTTTCATGAGGTCTAGGCTTGACTCTAAAATGAAATAGAATCTTGGTGAATCTTAAAACTGTTCAAATTATGTTTAGAGCATCTTAAAATTCTTTGCCTCCCAATGTTCAAAATTTATTTTGTGATAGAGATGCTCATCATAGTTACACATTAAGAGGCAATAAAAATAAACATTTGCCCAAGTTTAGAACCACTCTAAAATCTATGTGTATTTCAGTGCGAGGAGTGAAGCTCTGGAATGATTTGGTGGATGAATTAAAAACCTGTCCTAATATAATTCATTTTAAATATTTGTTTAAAAACAATGTTATAAGGAAATATGTAGAGGACAGAGAATGATGCCTTCAGCATGAAGCTAGTGGTGAGAGGGTGTAGAGGCAGAGAGTCTTTGGGCCAGTGTCTTTTGTAAGGGTGTGTGGTGTGTCTGCGTTGTTTTGTTTTGTTTGTCTTATACCAATTGTATAGTAACAATTATTATTCTGTATGTACTGTACAGGAATACTTTTGCTCTTGAATTATTTTGTTTGTATATTGTTTTTGTATGGCATTTTGTGTTGAATGTGAGGGGGTTTGGAATCATATAAGCATTTGCTTCATCCACCTCCTTTTCAAACCATGCACTTGTATAATTTGTCTGTTATGTAGCCTGTTATGTTGATTTGTGAGAAAACTTGAATGCAGGTTTGAAATAAACATTTGAAATTGAAAAATTGAAATTGAAATACAGCTTTAAAAAAAATAAAAATAAAAATATATTTTTTAAATAATTTTCTATTATATTCAATGGGGGGCAAACTGGGGGGAAATGGGTCATATTTATTGCATAAATATTAATTATAAATCATAAAATTCTCAAAACACCCAAAAAGAAAAGAAAAAATATTATAAAAAACAAGTAAAAAAAATTATGATTTTCTTTTAATAAATATGAATCCCACCCTTCCGGCCCATTTGGACCCGAAGGTCCTGAGTGTGACTCTGAAATGAAGGACCCCAGAGGGTAAATAATATGCCCATTTTATATTTTATTGTCACACTTTAATGGGTAAAATAATTTATTTAATAATGAACAAATCAAACACAAACGTGTAAGGCTTTTTATTTGTACACATAACATTGAAACTATGGAGTGTGTTGTGGTTGCTTCATCTGACAGAGAAAGGCTTCTGGCTGCTTTATTTTAAATAAGCACAAGATGGCGCTCTTCTCGACACTCTCGAAGCTTTGAATCTTTTCCCGGAACAGTTAGGGGAAAGGCTCATTGCTTCACGAGGCTTCATTTCCCCATCCCTAGTGTGCAGCTCCGATAGAGTTGCTGTCTGATAGAGATGTGCGCGCAGTTTGGGGCGCTAAAAGAATCGTCCATAACTGACCTGATTGGAGCTCGCTGATTGGCTACAGATTATGTCAAACATTTATATCTTAAATCAGCAATTGGCTAAACTGCTCCAGAGACCCGCCTTTCTGGGGCGATTTCTCCAGCGACCCAGAGCTGATCACGTGCACAGAGCTAGAGGGGACGTTTAGAAAAAACAGACATTTTGAATTTCTATCATATTTTTCACATACACTGTGACAATTCAATATCTCAAACACACAAATATTGACAATTTGTATATAGGGGACAGTGGGGTAAAGTGAGACATTTTTTACATTTGCTCTCCTCTAAGCGAGCTAAACTGATATATCAGTAAAATTTACATATTTCCCATTAATTCAGGATGTTTCCTAGCAATGGAAATTATCAGAATGTATTCAGGACAAAGGGCAGTGAAAATATGATTGTTTTTTAAAAAGTCGTCTTGTGTCTCACTTTACCCCAGCTTAGGGGTAAACTGAGACAGACCAGAGAAATCAAGGGGGTAAAGTGAACCAGCGGGGGGTAAACTGATCCACTTACTTTTTATCAGAGCCCTGGCTCCCTGGAAAGCAAACGACTGGTATCAGTCAGGAGTAAGTATGGGTGTGTTTACGAGGAGAAAAGTGATCTCGACAAATGCATTCAACCTAGGTTGGGGGACTCTTTACGAGGGCAGGCCCGTCTCTGGCCTATGGTCAAGCCTGGAGAAGCGCCTATATATAAACTGTCTAGAGATGAGAGCAGTCGCTCTATCGCTGAAAGCCTTTCTCCCGTACTTAAAAGGCCACCACATCCTGGTCCGGACGGACAACATGGCAGTGGTGTCCTATATAAATCGCTAGGGCGGTCTCAGGTCAAGCAACCTGCACGCCATGGCCAAAAACCTCATCTTATGGGCTCAGCACAACCTGCGCTCCCTAAGGGCGGAACCAGGGTGCGGATATGTTATCCAGAGACAATGTTCCCCCAGGGGAATGGTCTCTTCACCCACAGACGGTTCAGCTAATATTGAGCATCTTCGGCGAGGCAGAGGTCGACCTCTTCGCCTCAGAAGACAACGCTCATTGCCGAATATTTTTCCCAATCGTGCTTGCCCACGATTGGCCGAGCCGCCCGCTGTATGCATTTCCTCCGGTAACGATGTAACCATAGGTCATCGAATGGATCAGGGAGAGCAAGTGCGCAATGCTACTAATAGCACCTCTCTGGAAGACCCAGTCATGATTCTCTGTGCTGGTACAGCTGCTGGAAACAGCCCCATGGCCGTTTCGGCTGAGGAGAGACCTCACGCAGCCAAACCGATTAATCTGCCATCCCCGTCCCGACTTGTGGGCCCTTTGTGTATTGCCCCTCAACGGATAGCCGGGTGTCTCCCGGAAAGGGTGCTGAAAATGATCACTGAGGCAAGAACGAGCCGTCAACTAGACGCCTCTACGGTCAGAAATGGGTGGTATTTTCTGGCTGGTGCCCTGGACCCCTATTTGTGCGAAGTATTGAGTATACTCGCCTTCTTACAAGGGCGTTTGGACGTGGGTCGTACCCTCTCCACGTTCAAAGTGTATGTGGCTTTGATCAGGGGATCGCTTCAGTCGACTACCTTTGGCTGAATTGGCTCGGCTTAGGCCACACCCATTCTGGAGGGCTCTGACACGCCAGGGTGCGAGGCAGCCTTATTGGTTCTTGCGTCTGAGCCGCCTCGCCATAGGTTTGTGCAGTTGCCGCAGCACATCCAATGACTGCACTAGCCATTCATCTGTGTCTGCTGTGCAGCTGCACTGCATTTTACAAATTTTGGCTTCAATATTCCACATTTTTAAAACAGGGCTCCTCCTCCTCAATATCTTGTCAATATCTTGTCAGGCTTGTCAATATTTCTATCCCTTGCAGCTGCTCTTATAGACTTCTTACCATCCTTGACCTCAGCGGCTGCACTCTCCATCTCCTCAAGGGGTGTTTTGCCCCAGGTTGTCTTCCTGGTGTATTACCTTGGCATGATGGCTTTTCTACAATGTTTATGACATAAAAAAATAAAACATATGTAATTTAATATTACATTAAAATATGTTTAAGACTAAACTTAACTTGTGCCTCATGTCTCACTTTACCCCACAGCATTTGTCTCACTTTACCCCACTGCCACATTTTAGAAAAAAACGATCCCTCTTAATAATTCAGGATACTCTTCAGCTGGCATCATCACATGGTTTTATATGTTAATAGTTCATCAACATGTATGATATAAGTTTTTCTAGCTGAATCAATTTGCTTTGGCACAACAGTTGATTAAGTTGACAGCAAGAAAAAATACTTTTACATGCAAAAAAAATATTTTTGTGAAAAAAACATGCTTATCACAGCATCATGAGGTCCTCTCCTTCATGGCCAAGGGGAAATGGGATGGGCTTGAAAACATAATGGTCACATGACCACAAATGTGTTCCGTTGACTAGATACAGGGGGTTTCTCACATTACCCGATGTCTCACATTACCCCGCTCTCCCCTATATGTATATATATACATATATATTATTTACTTACTTATAAATAAATAAATAATTTATTTTTTATTTGTATTTATTTATTATACAGGGGGGGGGGGGGGGGGGGGATGGCGCCCTAGCGCCCTCTATTGGCCAGCCTTCCCTGTACCGGAACAGTTTACATGCCGCTGAGATGAGATTCCTTTGTCAAACAGACTTACGCTTTAATGCTGAAATTACTGATACCATTTGAAAATCTAAGACTCTTTCACTTACAGTAGAGATGTCAATTCCTGCTATTGTTTTATGCGCATTTAAACAAGCCAGCAACTGGTGATCAAAATGCGTATCGCCTGTCGTGTCCCATTTGGATTGGAATGATCAAATGCACACTTTTAGGTTAATGGTAGTTTAAACGAAGGGGCGCTAGGTCATGTTAGTTTACCCAGCTCAGGTGGTTTGCTTACCAGCTGGCGTCAGGATGACGTATGCCCTATTTAGAGTTAGTGTTTCCTGTAACAAGTCATTGTCATGGAAACTATTGTGCAGCTGTGCCAATTCAACCAGCAGGTGGCAAATGTCTGTATGTTTCAAAAAGCAGTGCATAGTCTGTGAGCATGTGAGGCTTACACATGTATTTAAGATTTTCTTTAAATCAGTAAAATTTAGAGATGAACCGACTGATCGGCTGGTGATTTTCACGTGATCGGCCATGACCGGCGAACGGCTGGTCAGTCTGACATGCGATTTTATGCTGGTCAAATGCATTCGGGCGCCACATGAACATCGCGCAACATCAGTATCACACGTGCACAAGAAATGCACATGTAGGGAACCTTGTAAATTATGGCCGTATCACACAGCAAGCAGCACGTTTGTTTTCTTTCGGTGTGCATGTTGTTAATTATGGAAGCTTGTTTTCGCCACTAAATAAATAAATAATAATAGCGACTTCTCACAATTCTGACTTTTTTTCCTCACAATTGCGAGTTTACATCTCGCAATTCTGACTTTATTTCTCAGAATTGCAAGATATAAAGTCAGAATTGCGTGAAATAAAGTCGCAATTGCATGTTATAAAGTCAGAATTGCGAGACAAAGTCAGAATTACGTGATATAAAGTCGCAATTGCGTGTTATAAAGTCAGAATTGCGAGATATAAACTCGCAATTGTGAGTTATAAAGTCCAATTCTATGGGGGAAAAAAATACTTGACTTTTCCTCTCAGAATAGTTTCTCACAATTCTGACTTTGTAACACGCAATTGCGACTTTATATTTCACAATTCTGACTTTATATCTCGCAATTCTGAGAAATAAAGTCAGAATTGTGAGATAAAAAGTCGCAATTACCTTTTTTATTTTTCATTCTGTGGCGGAAACAAGCTTCCATAGTTAATCAATGAGTGCATTCACAGCAGCGTTGCGTGATCAACGGTGAAGCGGGATTTCAGAGTAGGCTATGTCAGAAAAGAAAATGAAGACTCAAAAATATGAATAGAAAATTTACCTATTTAAACTTGTTTTTATTATTTCCCAATCCTCGAGCTTACCTCTCTGCACCATGCACAAGCGTTGACAGTGAGCGCTTGTTTAGTCTGGCTGGACATATGGCAGAGGGAGAAGAAACAGACTATCTAGTGCATCGGTTCCCAACAGGGGGGTTGCTCAGGTTGCCCGGGCAACTGCACATATGACGTTCTCGACTCAGGTTGCCCTTCCGAGGAAAAAAATAAAAAAAAAAAATCGTACAATGGATGCAGAATTTCACGTAGGCCTAGATAAAAAAAAAAAAAAAAAAAATCCCAAAGCCTCATTCACTTCCATTCGGGCACCGAAAGTGAAAGTCAGTAAGGGAAGGGAAAACAGTTTACCTGGCTGCAGCGCTGCACGCGACCGGTGCGTAAGGCCCCGCAAATTACTTAAGGCCCCGCCTCCATCTCGTGTCATAGCGCGTCAATTAATGTGTACAACACAGTGGCGGTACTAGACCATTTCAACTGGGAGGGCCAAGCTGGGGCCAGTTTTACTGTTAGAGGGGCCAGTTCCCTTTCAGTCGATAACGTCGGACGTAGTCGACGCGACTGAAATGGGATCACGCTAGGGAGCCTATCATCTTCGAGTACTATTGAACGAGCCAATGTAATTGGCGTGCGTGATTCGCATCACACACTCCGCCCCCGCGGCGCGGGTATAAATACGGAAGTGGATGCACGCACTAGTTGCCTTTCGCTTCGGAGCCGATCGTTTGATGTCTCTGAGAGTGCTGTTGTCTACAACGAGCGAGTGTGTCGGTGTTCTTCAGGAAGACTCTCCCAGTGCTGGTGTTCTACAGCGCGAGTGCAGCGGTGATCGCGAGCTTTGAGCTCTCAACTGCTGTTTTAACAGCAACAAATTTCTAAATGTTTGTGTGTGTTGATGGCTGGTTAGAGGGCGGAAAAGTGAGTGCTTCACTGTTTCAGTTCTCTGTTCAGTGTTGCCGCGGTCATTTCCCTGTGTGCTCCGGCACTGGTGACGGTCCTATTTTCTGAAAGAGCAACACGGGTGCGTTTGCGTCTTTTTCAAGATGTCATTCCGCCCGTGCGTTTCTGGGTGCGGTCGTTCCCTGTCTCTCTCTGATGGTCACAACTGTTGTGTCACGTGTTTGGCTTACAGCACGCTGAGACAGCTTTTGTGGACAGCTCATGTTTTCACTGTGGGAACATGACTGTCGCAGTGTTGAGGGCGAGACTCGCCTTCGTTCGCGGAGAGCGAGTCCCCATTACCATGCCCCACCCTCGGGTGCTGTGTGAGATGGGTGACCGGAGGATAGTGTTGGATGTCCCGCCCGGTAACCATTCCCTGTGGGCTCCTCACTCCTCCCTTCCACTGCAACCACTGGAGCCTCCTGTGTTGTCTGCTGGTCCATCTGTAATGGGTGGGCCAGCGGTTTCACTCGGGGCTCCCCTGGAGGACAGGACGCCGATTGCAGCATCAGAGGGTGAGCTGACTTCTGGAGATGATGACTCGGCTGCATTGTCTCCCTCCGGGAGTTCAATGTTGCCCGAGCCGGATCCAGAATTATCAGCTATGCTGAAACGGGCCGCCGAGGCTGCCGGGCTCGAGTGGAACCTCCACCGTGTCCCGTTCAGTCTCGGTTGGAATCTGGAGTTTGGTATCTTGGGGCGGGCCGTGCTGGTTCTCAGCTCGCCGCCCCAGTGCCTTTCTTTCCCGAAATGCATGGAGAGCTTATCAGGTGGTGAACAGCATCTTTCTCTGCCAGAAACTGCCTGAATAGCTTTTCCCCCTCATTACCCTTGATGGAGGAACGGTGAAGGGTTGCGAGGTGTCCCTCCATTGGAGCGGTCTGTCGACACAGGTGCACCTGTGTCCGGCGGCCGCTGCCTTTTGGGGGGATCCTCGTCTCCCCCCTAAGGCCTGTGAGTTTCGTCCGTTCCGACGGGCAGAGCTTACAAAGCCTGTGGGCAAGCCCCTTCCTCTTGCGTGCCATGGCGTTGCTGCAGGCTAGGGCACCCATGGCATGCACGAGGGTAATCCAGACCGTGCGCTCATAGGTGAGCACCGCACTGCATCCGACCTCACCCTCCGGGGTACGGGTGTCGTAGCGTGCGTGATCGGTCTGGCGATGTGCACCTTGGTGGTCCAGTAGCGCCTTCGTTGGCTCAGCCTGGTTGGTATGGCGGATGCGGACAAGGTTCGGTTCCTGGTCTCCCCAATTTCCCAGGTTGGGCTGGTCGGCGACGCGGTGGAGAACTGCATCAAACAGTTCTCTGCCGCTCAAGCGCAGACGGAGGTCATCCGGCACATCCTGCCCCGGTGGCCAGCTGCTGCCTCCACCCGCCGCCGGTGGCAGCTCCTCCGCCTGCTCGTCGCCGTGGGCGTTCTCCGGCCGCCGCTCCTGCTGGCCCTCCGCAGCAGCCTCCACCCAGGCCTCAGCAGGGAGCCGGCCGCAGTAGAGACGCCCAGCCCGCTCCAGGCGCTGCCAAGCCAGGTGGCAAGCGACAGCGAAAGCATTCCGGAGCGGGCCGCCCAGGAATGGATGAGATGCTCTTGGAGTGGCACGATCACTCCCTCCCCCCGGGTGAGGGCCGGGTGGAGCCTTTGTTTGTGTGTGTGTCTGTTCCGCCGCTGGCTCCCTAAAAAAAAAAAAAAAAAAGCGGAGCAAGCGGTACCCACACTTCAAAGAGAGAGCAATTTCATCTGTTCCTGGGTCCCAAGAGGGCCAGGCTGGCGGGTGTGACCCTGTATAGCCTTACACCCCTCAGCTCCCCCTTGGTCGCCAGCAGGCAGCTTGGTGCGTTCGAGGACCCGGTCATCCGCCTTCTCACGCGCCCCCTGCCGCTTGTGGAGACAGGTAAGTGTTGCACAGCACACTAACACCACTCTCTCTACTTTGCTGCCCCACCTCAGGCTCGGCTACCCCGCTCAAGTCAGTGATAGTCATCACATTAGGTGTTGAGCAGACGTGCTCCTGAAAATTCAGTGATATTCATCACACCGAGTGTTGAGCAGTGCTCCTGACTTGTGCGTGCTTATCTTATCCTGCTGGCGAAGGATTTGATATAGCCGCTCTTCCAGCCGGTACGAAGGCCAGTTGTAAACTCGTTCTTCGTGCTACTAGGTGGTGGGTCGTGACCATCTTGGCCCAAGATTGGTCTGCAGCTTTGACCTGAAAGACATGTGCTTCAGATCTCTACCTCCCGCACCGCAGGCCATCCTGTGTGTTGCGTCTAAGGGTGGAGTATCAGTACAGTGTCCTTCCCCTCGAGTGCTCCAGAGCCCGTTGGGTCTTCAGGTCAACTGGAAGAGAGTAATCTCGCCCACGGGCTGAGTATCTCTTTTCTAGTTTTGGAGAGGTACTCGGTCCAACATGTCTCTCCAATGAGAATGTGTTCAGCTGGTGTTGAAGTGAGAAAGGGTCCCACTGAAAGAACTTTCAGAGGCTCCTGGGGTATATGGTAGTCGCAGCCTTTGGCTCCCTCCATATGTGACCGCTTCAGCGCTAGCTTCACGATCGAGTCCCGAGGTGACCGTGGCAGAGCAGCTCACCCTGTGTGACTATAGTTCATCCCGGTCTGCTGCCAAACCCTCTTCAACAGAGCGGCCATGTACAAAGGGCGTGTTTTAACGGGGGCCTGGGCGACCCCCGACTACACGGGCATTAGTGCCTCGAGTTGTTAGACATTGCGACCGTTGCGCAAGCTTCCCCTGCATGTCACAAACTCACCCGTCACCTCCTCCTTGGAGTCAGACGCTTCTGAGGGCGCCTTATTCCACTCCTCCCGCTTACTCAATCGTGCCGCCATCGAGCCTCACGACAGTTATAGCCAGGGCAAGTGGAGACTCCATCCCCTGGGTCCGGCTGGGTCATGACCATTCCGGGGCCGCTCAGTTGCCCCCCCGGTTTTATTTTCCGCCAGTGTTTGGGTAAACCGAGCGGACTACCCTTGGACAAACACTGGGACTCAGCGGCCCCAGGGGCCCGCAGAAATGCGTTTAACCCCAGTGAGCCTTCTAAAAGTGACTGCGACTCATGGTCGCCTTGCGCCTGCAAGTCAGTGAAATCATCACTCTTCATGTTGAGCAGATTTGCTCCTGAAACTCAGTGAAGTTCATCGCACTCTGGTGTTGAGCAGCAATGCTCCTGTAGCTCAGTGAGTCCATCACAGGTAGCTCAGTGAATTCATCACACGCAGTGCTGAGCAGAAATGCTCCTGGTGCTCAGTGAAGTTCCTCGCACTCAAGTGTTGAGCAGAAATGCTCCTGAAGCTCAGTGAGTTTATCACACTCAGGTGTTGAGCAGTAATGCTCCTGAAGCTCAGTGAACTTGTCACACTCAAGTGCTGAGCAGAAATGCTCCTGTCGCTCAGTGAGGTTCTTCGTACTCAAGTGTTGAGCAGAAATGCTCCTGAAGCTCGGTGAGTTTATCACACTCAGGTGTTGAGCAGGAATGCTCCTGAAGCTCAGTGAACTTGTCACACCCAAGTGCTGAGCAGAAAATGCTCCTGAGCCCAGTGATCTTCACAGGTTGTGTTGAGCAATGCTCCTGTCTTTTGCGCCCGTCACTTGCACCTACGTGCCATGTCAGGAGAGGAACAGGTCTTCATAGTTGCCCCTCATTGGCCCAACTAGACCTGGTTCCCTTCAACAGCCTTCCTGACTTCCCCTGGAAACTCTTTCGGGGACGGGGCACGATGGCACACGCGTTCTTCCCCCGGAGATTCCGGGCGGTCTTACATCTGAACGCGGAGGTTCAGGTGGCTATCACAAGAACATGTGTTAGTTACCATCACTTCTGCGAGCACCCCCTAGAATTGGGTAGCGTGCTTACGCCTTTAGAAGTGGAACCTAGTCGTTGAGTGCGTCTTCTCCCCTGAGGAGATCCTGAAAGCTTTCGATCACTTCAGTGCTCTCTTTCCTGCAAAATGGGTTGCAGTAGGCTGTTTTCCTAAATCACCCTCAAAATGATGTTGCCTCGGTGTTTAAACGACGCTCATCGTGTTGCAGAAGTATGCAGAAGCACGTTCTGATCGTCAGGTTCCTGAGGAGCAAGGTCTTGTAAATCCTTGTGTCCCTCTTTATCCTCTTGGGCCTTGTCCCTGGTGCGACTGCACTGCAGAGACCGCCCCTGAGCCACTGCAGGTAGTGAGTTAAAAATTCTGTTATATCAGTTCTCCTGCTCGCGTGGTCTCTACTAGAGGGTAGGGACTTGCTCGCTTTCGGTCAACGTATTGTGCCTGGAGTCTGGGCCGGCTAACTCTCACAAGCTGAGACCCCGGCTCGGATTGTGCCCAAGGTTCCTACCTCTCCCGTAATAGGAGCAGGTGGTGAGCCTGCAAGCGCTGCCCTGGAGGAGGCAGATCCAGCCCTGGCTTCTCTGTCCGATTCGCTTGGACGTGTACAGAATGCAAGTCATAGACCTCAGACCAGCTCTTCAAATATCTGTTGGAATTCAGCAGAGAGGGAAGGCTGTTTCCATGCAAAGTTGCACTTAGTGCTTGCCTTCATTTCGGCAAAGATCCGAGATGCAACATGTCCACTTAGGTGTTGAGCTCCTCTATGATGAGTGTAAAGTGCTCCGCCTGGGCGTTGACGATATACTTTGCTAAACAGATTCTAGAGTTGGGGGCTGGACGACACCTAGTTGAACCGCTGCTTCCCGTGGGCTCCCTTCTCATGAAGCCAGTTTCACCGTAAGCCCGGTTCAAGTGTCGGCTTGCGGCGCCATTCCCCTCCTATGGACTGGATACGTGCGCCTTTCTACTCCAGTTGAGTTCCCTTAAAATTGAACCCTGTTGAGTTCCTCCACACCCCTCCGACGTCGGACGTGCGGAACGTCTGGTGTTAGGCCTACCACTCGTAAGCAGTGTGGAACCTGTGTTAGGCTGGGTCCATATGTTGCGGTCCCTTCGGTGACCCCATATGTGTATTCTTCCACGATACGGCTCCCTGCGGTGAGCCCGTGTCTTCCCTCGGCAGAGTCTCTCTGCCGTCACTGTCCGGTGTGTCTCCCCCCGTCTTAGGCTGGAGCCACCCCAGTGACATTCCATATGTTAGACTGCCCGGTTTCCGCCCAGTTCATATGTGTATTCTCCACATTTCCTCCCTCGGGTTGGATGTGGCTTCCGCAGCGTCCCTTCCTTCCAACGTACGGGGAACGCTTTCCCAGTGGTCCTGTAGGAACAGCAGTGACTTCCCTGGCCTAAGCCCTGTCCTTCCCCGCCTTAAGTTTGCGGGGGCATCAGGAGGCTTTGGTTTAGGCACTGGAAGGTGGCAGCGTTAGTGGCGTGTTCAATGGTTGATCCCATTTCAGTCGCGTCGACTACGTCCGACGTTATCGACTGAAAGGGAACGTCCTGGTTGCGTATGCAACCCACCGTTCCCTGAAGGAGGGAACGGAGGACGTAGTCCCCTTGCCACTACCGCTGGACCACCGCTGACCCCGGGTTACTCTCGGCTCCTCAGCGAAAAGCAACTAGTGCGTGCATCCACTTCCGTATTTATACCCACGCCGCGGGGGCGGAGTGTGTGATGCGAATCACGCACGCCAATTACATTGGCTCGTTCAATAGTACTCGAAGATGATAGGCTCCCTAGCGTGATCCCATTTCAGTCGCGTCGACTACGTCCTCCGTTCCCTCCTTCAGGGAACGGTGGGTTGCATACGCAAACAGGACGTTACATTTAGACCTTATTGTTGTCATATCATTTTCTGCACTGCACTGCAGGCATTAACAGGCAAAATACCATGTTTATAATCATTCAACAATGCATTTCCATTATATTTTTACATTTGCATTAAATATTCAGTTTTAGTCACAGTAACTGTAATTGACATGATGTCCTTCTTTCTCTTCATTTTGGTGAGAACTATAGAGCAAAAGCAATGGGGACCAAGAAGTGTATTAATTCATTTACTGAAAATAACTGACTTGCTAGGTAACTACCTAACTAAACGGTAACTAATCGTTTACAGGGTTCCTGCACACTTTTTAAAGTCAAATTTAAGGCTTTTTAAGACCTAAAGAAATCCAAATTCATACCGTACAATAGGGGTGTGAAATATTGACAAAAATATATCTCAATATTTTCAATGTTTTGTTGATAATTAGATGATATTTTACTGATTGTGTTTTTGTGCTGGTGCCATGGCTGGTTAGGCCTGTTGTTGACAGCAGACTCACAAAGATATTCATATTTTTTAATATTCTATGCAGTGGTCAGTTAACAGCAGGGACTGAAATTAATTTTTTTATTAATTTTTTATTCATTTAATTTGCCACCTTAAATTAATTTCCAGGGGCATTTTCACCTATATATGGACATTCTTTCTAAACTTATTTAGAGTTATGAATCACCGTTTATGTCAAATACTAACATTCAAATTATACAGTAATTATACTTATTTATACAATAATACTTAATTATACAATAATTATACAGTACCACTGTTACCAGTCAAATTAAATAATTTAATCTAAATCCATCTTTGCAGTGCAGTCTAGAGGTGACACAGAAGCGGCATTAATATATTTACACTCCATTTATAATTGCATAAATAAAGCTATGAGATTTTTTTTAAATCAATATTTAAATATGAAATGATTTCTAATTTTAATGTTTTAATTAAAGGGTACTTTAAATATGAAACTTAAACCGCCAGTAGGCGGCGGCAAGTCACGGTCTTAATAAATGAGTTGAGGGATTCATTCATTCAACCGATTTGTTAAAAGGGCTGATTCATTCGGGAAAGGAGCAAGTGATTCCTTCAAAACGCGGATTTCAGTCAATAAATCATCGCTGTCTGTTGCATTGAGACTCTGCTACGGTTTCATTTTGAAATTCTAGTCGGCGAAATAAATGGAAAACAAACAATTTTGACAATATTGTGTCTAAAAAGTAACTCCCAATGTTAACTTATTGTTAATTTAACTGTTGTATAACATCAATATCACAGTTGCAATTGTGCACGGGAAAACGGCACTCTTGCTGATCTGATATTCTAATATAAGAACATAATATGATATAAACATAAGACATAAACTAATTTGGGGACATAGCCTACCTATGAACCGCACACAGCAGTGAAATGACGATAGACAAATAGGATGTCAGCTCACAGTGCCTCGTATACAGTTAAAACATCGATTACAATATCATAATAGACAATACACATCGCACACCCGATACGCACATAAAGAATGAACTTGCAACTGAACTGACATTTACCAGCTTTCTCCTTCTCTCCTCTCTCGCGTGCAGGAGACAGACGTTATTCTGCCGTTATTCTGCGTTATTCCCGCGTATGTGATGCGAATTGTCACGTGAACAAGCAAATCCAAAAAGATAGAATAATAAAAAAAATTATACGCATACAACGATAACAACGATAGCAAAAAAACAGTTTTGTAAAAATATTTCACACTCCACATTTAGGGAGGCCACAAGGGGGGCCAAGCTTGTTGTCACAGGGGCACGGGCCCCCCTGGCCCCCCTCTAGAACCGCCACTGGTATAACATACATGACAAAATGAAGCGAAACTATCCTTCTGGTCACGAATCCTAATGACAAAGATTAATTAATGATATTAAGAAAAGGATCCATGATCTCTGGAAGCATCTCTTTCAAGAGCTTAATTTGTATAGGGTCTAACATACATGTTGTTGATGTAGATGATTTAACTAGTCTAGACAATTTATCCTCTCCTGGAGACTACAATGCACTGGCTTATTCGATACCGTAGTAGACGGTTACATAGTTATAATTTTCTCTCTAATATTATCAATCTTGTAAGTAAAGAAGTTTAAAAACTCATTACTGCTGTGCTGTTTGGATATGTCTGGGGTTCAAGCTTTATTTCTCATATAATTTAGCCACTGTTTTAAATAAATACCTTGGGTTGTGTTTGTTTTTTTCTAAGAGGGTTGAAAAATTAGCAGATCTTGCGGTTTTTAAGGCCTTTCTGCACGCAATCGTGCTCTCTCTCCACGACATGCAAAAAAACTGTAGTTTTATTTTCTACCAGTTGCGCTCCATTTTTTTTGGCTGCTCCCTTAAGGGCCAGAGTGTGCTTGTTGTACCACGGCGTTGGACTATTTTCTTTAATCTTCTCTAAGCGCAAAGGACCAACTGTGTCTAAAGTGCTGGAAAAGAGAGTCTCAATCATTTCTGTTGCAACATCAAGTTCTTCTAAGCTACCTGGGATGCTGACTAGATGAAACTGACCAGGAAGATTATTTATAAAGCAGTGGCAGAAGTGATGGTTCTACCATATTTATAACACAGAGTCGGCTTTGCAACCTTGGCTAAATTAAGTTTACATGAGATTCAATAATAATCTGAGATGTCATCGATCTGCTGCAGAATTTCAACGGCATCAACATTGATTCCACGTGACAATATTAGATTCTAAAGTATTATTACGACAATGAGTAGGTCCTGACACGTTTTGTCTAACTCCAATAGAGTTTAGAATGTCTGTAGTAGTAGTAACCCTTTATTGTCACATAGTAACAAGTACCAGTGAAATTGGCCATCAATCTGTCCATACAAACATACAATATGACGGGGTAGACAGGACAGGAAGACAGGGAATTGAGGAAAAATACAGCATGACATGAGGAGAGGTGAGGAGAAAAAAAGGCAACCCCTGAACTATTCTCCTGTAAGGAGTACAGTGTGGGAATAGGAAAAAAAAACACCTCAGCAACATGAGCACATAATCAGTACACTCTACAACATGAACAAGACTTGCAACAGGGGTGGGGAGTGGGGGATGGAGGTAGCCCAGCACAGGCAAGCAGCCATCCAGTCCTGCAGCCATTCTCGGCGCTGGTCACAGACCCACCTGTCAGACTGGGGGTACAAAGCGGCGAAGGCGAGGGATGGGGTGTGGGGTGGATGCATATCTGTGTATATGTAAGTTCATGTGTGTGTAGGCCTGGAGAGAGTCGCTAAGCCAGCACCATAATCTTAGTGCCTCAGTCCGCAGGATTGTCATAGCGATACACAGCAAGTTACCATGGAGACAACCTTGATCAGGTCCCATACAGAGTCAACAATCACCAGGTGTCTGGGGAGTCGGGATAGGAACGCAAGAGCGGCTCACTGCAGTGCTCTTCCGGGAGAGTTGTTGTTCCAACAGCGGCCTTGGCCAAGGCCAATGCTGGTTGGGGGGTGCCGAAACAGATAAGATTGGGATTGTTTGGTCTTCGGGCGAGTAGCCACATTAAATTTACACAGGCTATTCTCCTGGTCCATTTTGGTCTCTGAAACGATCCAATTGCCTTTCCAAAGCTGTGAGCTTCTCCATGATGTTATCCATATTGTGGTTCATAGACACAGTCTGAGTGCTTACAGCTCTGAACACCAATTCAATCATGACGGGCAGCCTTGTGGCGCTTTGGACAGCTGTCACCGTCTTCTTAATTCCTAGATAAACCAGGGCAATGCCTAATCCAATCAGCAGAAGACCTGTTATCATGGTGCCGAATAGGTAGATATCTTCCTCCACGTAAAGAGCCGCCAGACACACGACCTGCCACCTCTCCCACGCGTCCATTGTGTAGCCAGCTGCGAACGTTCCGGCAGGGCAGTCAGGTTCCCCCGAACCCAAGCTTCTCGTAGAGAAGATGGTGTCAATTGCGTTGAGAGACCAGTTGATCAAATCCATAATTTCTTAGTTTGGGGAGCAGTGCAGCGAGAGTTTCTCAAAGTACAAGATAGTAGACTAGACGTGACGAGAGAAGCAAAGCAGGAGAGGTAAGGGGAGGGAGAGGGAGAGAAAATGCGACTGCCTTCATTGAGAGCAAAAGGAGAAAAACAAATATGCTGTAAATGCTAATGCCAATGTGCCTTTTTCATTATCTACATGGATATTAAAATCACCAACAGTTAGGACTTTATCTGCAGCCAGTAATAATTCTCATAGAAAATCAGCAAATTCTTTGATAAAATCTGAATGGTGCCCTGGTGGCCTGTATACAGTAGCCAGCACAAATGTCAAATGGGATTTATCACTTACACTATATAACGTTACAGAAAGCACCATCACTTCAAAAGAACTTTATTTGAAACTAGACTTCTGAGTAACACTGAAGATTTTGCTATAAATTGCAGCAATACCTCCCCCTTTTCCTTTTAAACGGGCCTCATGTTTATAGCAGTAATCTTGGGGGGTGGACTCATTAAGTAATGTAATTGTCTGGTTTTACCCAAGATTCTGTCAAACACAGCACATCTAGGTTATGGTCTGTAATCATACCATTAACAATAAGTGCTTTTGAAGAAAGGGATTGAATATTCAGCAACCCAAGCTTTATCGTTTGTTCATCTGCATTATATTTGTTTTTTATTTGTTGAACATCAGTAAAAATTTTACCCTTAAATGGGTTTGGGAGTTTTTTAGTATTTCCTTGTTCGGTGAACAGACACAGTCTCTATGTGATGATATCTAGGTGAAAGAGTCTCTATGTGATGGGATTTATCTGACCTCAGTGACTTGAGACAGCTAGCAGACGGTCGGTTTAGCCAGTCTATCTGCTTCCTGACCTAAGCCCTAGATTGTCACGTTTGATCTCTAAGACTATGGGCCCTATTTTAACGATCTGAAACGCAAGTATCAAATGCAAAACAGTCAAACGCAAAACACAAAGTAACTTTGTGAGCGGATCTCGGCGGGATAAATGACTCTTGCGCCCGATGCAAATCTAAAATGGGTTGGTGTGAAGTAGCTACATTACTCATAGGTGTGGTTTGGGCATAACGTTAAATAAACCAGAGCATCATCTCACATACAAATCTAAAATGGGTTGGTGTGAAGTAGCTACATTACTCATAGGTGTGCGCGCTTGTTCCATGGCCTGAATAATTTAGGTAAATGTGTAACCTAGATTTATGCCTATTTTTTCACATCTTCATGGATACCACAGTGACTTCCCTCGTGTGGTAATACTTTTTCCTTATGTATGGATTGCAAAAATGGGAACTGCTGCATTTGTGTAGATGAGAGAAGCAAATGGTATGCACGTTGTGCACACGCTACATTATGGCCAAGCATGCGCCCTTAAAATAGCATCTGAATAACGCGCCACTGAATTTAGACTAGGTTTTTCCAGGTCTGTAGCAGAATAGTTTTCTGAAACTGCAAAATAGCTCCGGGGATGTTTGCACTGGAACACGCCGCCTCTTTTCGCTGAAACGCGCCCGGGAGCACAAGTTCATTCCATAATTTACCGACGTGCGTCTGTGGAGGGCAAAGTCTGCTGTGCGTTGGGTGTGTAAAATAGGAATGATACACGCATCGGTGTACAAAGTCAATTGCGCTGGTTGCAAGATAGGGCCCTATGTGTCATATTACTAGATAGAAGAGCAGCACCATCCTGGGAGGGATGAATATCTCTTTTCAACAGGTCAGGTCTGCCCCAAAAATCACTCCTTTGAACAGGAAGGGGGCCAGAGCAAATTACAGTGCCTGGCATCGCACTTGCAAGTTCACACACCTCTTTAATGTTCATTTTAGTGATCTCCGACTGGGGAAGTGTTGAAATGTGACATGAATTGCAAGTGACAATAATAGGAGAAGACATGAATCACCGTGTTTGTTGGTCAACTCACCACAGTTGTTGGCCAACTCACCACAGTTGTTGATGGACTTGAAAATGCACCAACAAAAAATACGGCAAACACGGATGGCAGATAAACAGGCTAGTGGGAGGCGAGCGATTTTGCGAGCGATAGTGATTTAGATTAAAGGTAGCGAAGTCAGATCAATGTGACAGACAAAATTAGATAATATCAGTTATCTGGTTGATGAGACGGTATATTTAGCGATATAAACAACAAGGAATGATAGTAAATAGAGATTCAAAACGGAAAGCTATACGGAGCTTACAGATGCAAACCACACGCAGCAAGACACAAGACAGCGAGGCAGACCGGAGCAATCGATGCACAAAACACATGTCAGCTAATGCGATCATAAAACAAATTAACAGCAAATAATCTCAAAACTGCCTAAGTTTATCGAATGAAATGTCGAACCGAAGCTTTTATGAACTCTGTCTACTCCGTCTGTGTTTTGATCATCATTGTGAATCCCATCCGGACGTAGTCTTTGACAAACATTTAATTTTCTCAGCTTTTTGTTTAAATGAAACTTTTTTAAATGAAACTTCAACATTCAAGTATTGATAAAAAAAGATGCATGAAGCTAGAAAAAAATGTTTTTAAAAGGGAAAGGGTTAAAGTACAGTTAAATGTATATTTCAAATATAAATAATACCTAAATAGGAACATAGTAGTATACTTGAAGTGCAAACATAATATATAGAAAACTATAAGTACGATCTTATGTTCAATTAAAATTTACAAGTATACTTGCAGCATAAAACTACTAAACTAGTAGTTTACTGAGGCCCCATCCACACTACTACGTTTTAGTTTAGAAACGGAGACCTTTTGCTACGTTTGCACCTCCCGTCCAGACCAAAACGGCAAAAACGAAGACCTAAATTGGAGAAGTTTAGAAACGCTGCCGACCCCGTATTGCGTTTTGACTCTCTTGAGGGCGTTTTAGTGAAGACGGGTCAAAACGGAGGACTTTAGCAACGATGCAGAGGCTCACGCTCGGCTCTCTGATTGGGTGTCATACAACGGAAGAAAACATACAACAACATTCTGGACTACCAGTTACATTAGTGCAAGTACATTCTGCATTTTACACTGCTACAACTGAGCCTGGGTTCTCCAAAGGTTTTTTTCTCCATTCTGTCACCTGATGGAGTTTTGGTTCCTTGCCACTGTTGCCTTTCTTCGCCTTTCTTCACCTTTGTCGCCATTGGCTTTTGGCTTGCTTAGTTGGGGATATTTAATTTTGTATTTAACAATACTATTACAACATTGTTTTCCTGTTATCTCTGTAAAGCTGCTTTGAAACAATCTGTATTGTCAAAAGCGCTATATAAATAAAGGTGACTTGACTTGACTATAACTGCCTACATCCGCCGGAGGCAAGCTATTATTCGAGCGATCTGTGACAATTCCCGTGTGCAGCGGCGGTATCGAGCGTACATGGAGTGTCGGTTTTGGGTTAAGCCGGGAAGAACCAGACCATGGTGGGATAATTTTACCAGTGAAGCTGTGGTTCCTATGGTGTGAAAACTTTTGAATGTCCAGATCGGCACTTATCAACCTCAGCGAAATCTGAGGAATAGTCAATCTGTTTCCTGTTTACACTGGCATGCCCAGTGTAGGTGAATGGTCACGTGATCCACGTTTTCAGTCGTTTTAATGTGAACGGAGATCAATTCTAATACACAGCTAAAACGCTAGTGTGGACAGAGATCGTATTCATTTCAATTCTCCTTTTCCAAACTTAAACGCAGTAGTGTGGATGGGGCCTGAGAGTATACTTCAAAGTGTACTTTCATAAACAAAAAAAAAATTGCATTTGACTAGTAAACTGTCAGTAAACCGATAAGTTCACTTGTAATATAGTTGCAGTACAAATGAAAAAGTAGTTGTAAACTAGTTGTTTACTGTTACACTTAAAAGTATACATTTATAAACTAAAAAGTGGGCATATTGAATCCCAAGTATTGAAACTACTAGTATCTAGTATCTACTACTAGTATCTAGTACACGTCAATATTGAATCATCTAATACATTGATATTAGCATACTACATATAGTGTACTTAATAAAATGAACTTAAAATATACTTTTTTTTGTAAGGGTACCCAACCATACCAAGGAATATTGATGATACTGGGACAAACGATATAGAGAGTGGTGATGGTTCGCAGGTTCCACAGCAGATCAGTTGATGGGTTCAAGAGGAAAGATGAGCAAAAACAAAACACGAATACCAGCGGGTAGCGGCAGCACAACCATGCCTAGTGTTCTCACGCAAACCGGAAAGTGACTGGGATATATGTACCAAGTGACTCTGAATGTGGCGTTGTTGTTGGTGCCAGACAGGCTGGTCTGAGTATTTCAGAAACTGCTGATCTATTGGGATTTTCACACACTATGGGTGAAAATGCCTTGTTGATGCCAGAGGTCAGAGGAGAATGGCTAGACTGGTTTGAGCTGATAGAAAGGCAACAGTAACTTAAATAACCACTCGTTACAACCCAGGTATGCAGAAGAGCTGAACGCACAACACGTCAATCCTTGAAGCAGATGGGCTACAGCAGCAGAAGACAATACCAAGTGCTCCTCTTGTCAGCAAAGAACAGGAAACTAAGGCTACAATTCACACGGGCTTACCAAAATTGGACAATTGAAGATTGGAAAAATGTTGCCTGGTCTGATGAGTCTCGATTTCTGCTGCAAAATACAGATTGTAGGGTCAGAATTTGGCCTAAACAACATGAAAGCATTTGTCCTGCCTTGTATAAATGGTTCAGACTGGTGTTGGTGGTGTAATGGTGTGGGGGATATTTCCTTAGCACACTTTAGGCATTTAGTACCAAGTGAGCTTGGCACTAAGCATTAAACACCAAAGCCTACCTGAGTATTGTTTCTGACCATGTTCATCCCTTTCTGACCACAGTGTACCCATCTTCTGATGGCTACTTCCAGCAGGATAACACACCATGCTACAAAGCTCAAATCATCTCAACTGGTTTCCTGGACATGACAATGAGTTCACTGTACTAAAATGGCCTCCACAGTCACCAGATCTCAATCCAACAGAGCACCTTTGGAATGTGGTGGAACGGGAGATTCGCATCATGGATGTGCAGCCGATGAATCTGCCACAACTGCATGTTGCTATTATGTCAATATAGACCAAAATTTCTGAGGAATGTTCTGAGGAACACTTTGTTGAATCTATGCCACAAAGAATTAAGGCAGTTCTAAAGGCAAAAGGGGGTCCAACCCCGTACTAGCAAGGTGTACCTAATAAAATGGCCGGTGAGTGTATCACATTACTTTTACTTTTACCATAAAGACATCACTTTATTTCAACATTGCCCACTCTGCTGCTTCAGCCTGTAGATTTTTTCCCTCATCTTTTTCATCTTTGTATATTTACATATAGTTTTTAAAGTTTGCCCTAGAAGCATTGCAATTGTAAAAAAAAAATAATAATAGCCTTTTTCCCTTTGTTTTTTTTCTTTTCTTTTCTTTAGAACATATGTTCCAGTAAAACCCACAATAAAAGCAAACAAGGACAAGGTGAGTAGCAGCACTTAGTCAATAAGTGATTCAATATATTTACCAACCAGTTAAACAACCTATCAGGCATTCACAATCAAAACATGTTTTAATATTACATTTGAATAACACTTAAATATAATGATTGTCTAATTGTTCCGGCCTCAGGTGATGATCCTCCATCCTGGTTTTCTGAAATATATTCAAGAGCGCTGGCTGCAGAAACATGGCAGATATCCATCCACTGGTTTTATTACACTCATATTTGCCTTGCACATCTGTGACCAGGTAAAACTCATAGAATATTAAATTATAGAATATTAAAAGGAAGCACCTTTGTTATAACACACACAAACAATTGAGGTAGTGAGAATAAGTCTGTGTGCAGTAAATTATACTCGTCATAGCTTGACAAAGCAACATTTAAAAGCTTAGTCTTAAAAGGTGTATTAAAAAATAAAGTGTAATAGATTTGCCATTTAGATTTAATATGAAACTTAACTATTATGTATAGTTTGAAAAATGTATAATTTAGAACTTTAAACTTACAATGCATGATGTAAGTTCTGTTCATAATGGTGAGGGCGGTGTAACCATTTTTTAAAGGGGTGGGTATAATGCCCATTTTCACAAGATGTAAAATAAGTCTCTGATGAACCCAGAATGTGTATGTGAAGTTTTAGCTCAAAATACCCCACAGATTATTTTTTGCAGCATGTTAAAACTGTCCCTTTTTGAGGGTGAGCAAAAACATGTAGTTTTGTGTGTGTCCCTAATGAGCTGCTGCTCCCGGCACAGAAGGCGGAGCTTTAAAATCTTGTGTGTGTGTGTGTGTGTGTGTGTGTGTGTGTGTGTGTGTGTGTGTGTGTGTGTGTGTGTGTGTGTGTGTGTGTGTGTGTGTGTGTGTGTGTGTGTGTGTGTGTGTGTGTGTGTGTGTGTGTGCATGTGTGTGTTAGCAGCTCCGATTACCTCACGCAGACAAGCACTAAAATGTCAGAAACTGTTCTGCCTTTTATGTTTAAACTGGTATCGGACATTGTTTGAGATGAAGAAGTGACAACATGTAGAATGCAACAGGACGTTTCTAAATGGTTAGTTGATGAATTTATGTTGCTATTGAATTTGTGTAATGTACTGTATTGCATGTGAAAAGACGGATGCAACAGTTTGAGTATACTCACAAATGTGCTCTACTATAACAACTCTTCCTCTTCTCAACATGGACTGCATGTTCCCGGGGGCGGGGTTTATGTAAATTTGAGGGTTAGTTATGTCACTAACCCAGGTAGAATGTCGTGTAGTCCCTACCAGCCGTTTGTTGTAGTCCTTAAAAAACGATTTGTTTATAAGCATTTAAAAGAACTTTGCAGATATTGTTTATGCTCAAACAGCAACATTACACACTAACTAAAGTTAGAAAAGCAAAATCATAATCAACCACCACTTTAATGTTTGATCTCATCCATAGTACTTTAAAATACAATAATCTGTTAAATTTAAATGAGTCGGATACATTGTGGACTGCACAAGACTGTGCATGTGATTCGTGTTTGAAAAAATGTGTAAGAAAGCGACTCATCTTAGATACAGATTTAGTGTATTTTTATAATTTAGGTGAGATACTTAATATTCTATCTAGACAGCATTTGATTGGACAGAAAATCTGATGAGAAACTGAGGTGCAGAGCAAAATCGTTTATTCGTATTGGTGATGGAGAACTGTAGGGCTGTCGCGATAACTGCAATATTGTAGTACCACGCTACTAACAGGCCAACTGCAAAGGAATGCAAGTAACCGGAGCAACCGCAATATTTGCATGTTTTCTTTTTTCATAAGGCTATACCCTTCTTGTTTTGACCCATATGTATTGAATATTAAATAAGTTAATAATGATCAACAGCGCCAGGAAACCGCTGGAAAAAAGTCACGCATTGAATCAATGCAAGCATCAGGTTCAGCGTTACCCATGCGAGGCATTGCTGGTCAGCTGAGCCTTGAAAAGTGGAGCTCAAAGTTAAAAATGATTAACACCTTGTTTCATTACATCAATATTTTAATAAATCAGCGTTTTTGAACGTGTTCGTTGAATGAACTGTTTAATGACTCACTCAAAGTCAGTCTGTTGCCGTAACGATGCGCTGACAGCCTTTCAATGCGCAGACGCTGTTTAGTTTCGGTTACATTGGTTACTTAAAATGCCCTCGTTTTGTGCATGCTGACCACGTCGTAACAATTATTTATATAGCAACAAATAAATCAAAATGAATAAATAAATAAATGGCGATAATACCGCATATCGCGCTATTTAGCCACTCAAAATTACCGCAAGGGAAATTCCTTCACCGCGACAGCCCTAGAGAACTGTGAATTTTGCATTTATACCCTTAGTTAGTTTCTGTGCCTTGTCTTAAGTTATCATTACTACCTGGAAGTTATCATCATCTGTTTATTGGATTATCTTACTTTATTTCTTTATTTCTATTAAATACCACTTTACTGATCCTCAAGCCTGATCTTTCTGAATCCACACAATATGTGTGTTGGCAGTGTGTGAACACAATGACTCTACAATGATAAAAATCTACCCACTCCTTTTTTTTAAATCCCCATTAAACCAAAGCAGTTTTATGAGACATGCCGTTTTCATTCTCTGAGCAGTGTGACATCACACATTTAAGGGGACTTTCACACTGGCAGTTTAGTTTGGAACGGGGCACGGTTCGCATGAAAAATCGCTAATGTGAACGCTGTCATGGGACCCAGGTGCGCACTGGGGTAACGAACTCGAGACTGCCTGGAGGAGGTGGTCTGAGTTCTGTTGCTCCCGAACCGTGCTGCGATTCGCGTGTATGTGAAAACAACACGGACTCGGATGCGCACTTGTTCAGGAAGTAAAGTATCCTGCGCATGCGTTTTAGCCGATTATGATGTATTAAGTTAAATAAAACACACGTAAGGGATGAAGATTTACCCTGGATACGAGCAAGAGTGAGTCTGCAGTGTATTTGCGCATAGTGGGTGCAATCAGGGAAACAAATTAATGGAAATCCACTGTCTCCTCAAAAGAGTCCATTTGCAAGCAGCGGAAAGACAGATTATGTGAAACACACACACAGTTAACCTGCGTTGTTTACTCAGCTATGAATAATAGCACCAAATTAATAAAAAAACACAATATATTGACCCACGTCGTGTTTTCTATCATGTGCTGTGCACGTTTGCAATGACGTAAGATGCACGCAAATGCACCAGAGTTCGATAGAATCAAGTTGAGTGTGAAACCAGACCAACGCTGCGGGGGGCGCCGGGAACAATCGCGCCCGGGTTCGGACCGCAGCAAACGAGCCCAGTGTAAAAGCCCCCTTAGACACACGATGATCATTTACTCCTGTCTGCCTTGCTGCTGGTTTGTGTCTGAATGCTCCGAATATCTTTCTTCTTTGAATCTCTATTTACTATCATTCCTTGTTGTTTATATTGCTAAATATAACTTACTCATCCACATATATTAGATATTGTCTAATATTGCCTATCAAATTAATCTGACATCACTAGCTTTTATCTAAATTGTTATCGCTAGCACAACAAGCTAGTATTTCACTAGCCTTTTAATCTGCCATTCGTGCTTGTCGTCTTGTGCGCATTTGCGCCTTTTACGAGTCCATCAAACAACTGTGGTGACTCATCAGTCAACAAGCACGGTGAGTAATGTCTTCTCCTGTTATTGTCACTTGCACTTCGTGTCACATGTATAGTATAGCAGACATCCCTCCCGGAAGCTGCTGGAGTCTCCCGCATTTTGATAGCGGCTCCCTGATTCCCGCAAATTAGTTCAAATCTCCCGGAATCTAGAGCTTGCCAGCTCCAAACCGTGTAGCGTGCGCACGGCAGAGAGGGAGAGAGCGAGAGCGAGACCTTGCGTGTGTGTGCAAATATGCATGTGTGCCTAATGAAGCGCATGTACCAGGGATGTCTGGTATAGCCTTCTCTGTCAGCAGTGAGGGTTACACATGTGATAAATGCAGGGCGATAGTCAGGCTGATGGAGAAGATTTTAGAACTAGAGACACACATCCAAACTTTAATCGAGGATAGTAAGAATGCTAACTGGCTAAACTGACCGTCTGCTAGCTGTCTCACGTCACTGAAGTCAGATAAATCCCATCACATAGAGACTCTTTCACCTAGATATCATCATATAGAGACTGTGTCTGTTCCACAAATTAAGAAATACAAAAAACTCTCAAACTCATTTAAGGCGAGACATGGCAGGCAAAAACATTGTTTTGTTTTTTCTCACTGGTTAATTTTGAGATTTTGGGTGAAAAAGTCTTCTTTCAGACTTGTGCTGAAAAAAAGTCCAAAATACACATTTAGGTCTTTATTTTACTACACTTTGTCTGTTTGGGTGTGTAGATTTCGCCTAAATTCATCAAAAGTTGGCGTTCTAAATCATCACGCTGATCCGCGATCGCTGTCTGCACCCTATCACATATACCGTTAGAAAGCTCTCTCTCTCCTTTGCAATGCTGTCGGATCCAAATATATAAATTTCCTGTTTATCAGCAACCAATCATGAAAGTAAAATGGGCGATTTAACTCAAAATGCACAATCTCATTGGCTGATGCCAATTTCTGACAACGTGATTCGTTCAGAATCGTAACGGGACGCGCTCTGACATTATATAAATACATCACATACATACTATACACACTATATAAAACAATTACATTACACAACACATTTCAGTTTTTGGATAATATAATTACTTTATAATACTAAACAAATCTAACAAAAATGAACAGTTGATGTATTGTTTTGATGTGTTGTTTTGGAAGTTATGATCAGTGATGGATGAAGCAATAATGAGTTTTGGATGTTAAACAGTGTGATACATGGATTTTTCTTGGACCTAAAACAATTTTTTTCTGTAATTCATGGCTTTCACTAGAAATTAGTGGAATTTTGCCATAAAAATCTTTAAAGGCCGTTTTCTCAAAATAAGTTTTTTTTTCACACTTCGAGTGACGATTTCCCACTTCTTTTGCACCTACATACATCAAACTTTACAGTCGTATTGTGAAGGTTTGTCCAGAGGGATTTGTTGATATATCATTCTTGGCCTGATTTATGTGACATTTTATGCCTAAAAATAGGGCGGAAATCAATTTAAGGCTATTGGCAGTATTTTCTGATTTACATGGTAACAAAAGGAGATATTCATAATCCCCTCTGGTAATGTGTTTTCATTGCATATATCAACAAAATGCTAAAATAATTTTGAACCTTGTTTTTTTTCAATGGTCAGATTCGTCACTTCAAAATGTATTTAATTAGATATACCGGTAGCCTGATTAGCATTTTTACACATAAAATTACAGAAAACGGTGCAATACATTTTTTCTCCTATTCATGTGAGTAATCAACTGGTAAAGTTTCATGGTAATATCTGTAAGTTAAAAATTTTACCCTATTCACCTGTAGTGTCTCGCCTTAAGGGTAAAAATTGAATTGATGTTAAACCAATACAAAACAGATATAATACAGATGAAGAAATGATTAAGCTTGAGTTGCTGAATATTCGATCCCTTACTTCAAAAGCACAGATTATAACCTAGATGTGCTGCGTCTGACAGAAACCTGGCGAAAACCAGACAATTACATTACTTTAAATGAGTCCACCCCCTGTTGTGGTTTTCAATCTCTCTGAAAAATAACTTCGCAGAGATCTTTGATGCCAGAAATAATTAGTCTTTATTTTCGAACGCCGTCCCGTTCCATAGAACGGCCCTCTAACGCTCTGGCCCTCCGGCCCACTGGCCTTCCAGCGCGCACCCTATAGATAGTTTTGGGTAAAGGTCTTTTACCATGTGACTTCTCAGAATAGAATTTTCTGCAGCAAACAACATTCCATTCAAGGTTTTCACATACACAGAGGAAATCCAAAGTCACAGACAGAAGAAATAATTGTGTCCAAATATATAGCAAAATTACTTGTTTTCTAGATAATAAAATCTTCAACATTCCCTCCTCTGAGGCTTATATGTGGTGGATTAAGCCACCACACTCCTGAGGAGCACTCGAGCCAAACATCTTCTTCCATACATTTCTATTTCTGTTAGTTGTTCTTTCTTTTTTGTTTAATGGAAAAAGTAAAAGACTTGAGTTCTCCCTAATCAGACAAACTTAAACATTGTTATAAGTGTGTGTATACATTTGTTCTTGCATTGCATGTTATTGTCACAGTTATGTAGAGTATATCAAACATAAAAGTCTCTTATACTATTGAAAGTTTTCTTGCGGTGTAGATATCCTCTAGGGTCTGGCTCATCAATCATCTTCTTCGTCCTCAATTCCTCATTTACTGGAATCAACATCCAGGGTTTGTAAATATCAATTTGGTTGCCCTTTCAAATTAGTTTTCCGCATTTCCATTCGTTTAACCGTGGTTTTCCAACTAATGATCTTAATATACAAAGTACACAACAGAATAATAACCCACTTTCAATATTGCATCTCCAAAAAACATCCCTAATTGAGCAAATCTTAATTTTCCAAACTTTTCCTTAACTTCTGCTCTTAAGTTTTTCTTGACTCAATCGTAATCGCTAAATTTTCCTCCCTGCGCAATATTATGTAGTAAAAGTGCAACACTGATCACCAGACATAAGTCATTCTACTTTTTTCATATAATTGTTTTTCTCCTAATGCAGACAAAGCATTATAATAAATATCTGCTTATTATAGTAGTCTAATTGATTTATTATGCATTTTTGTTCTACTTGATCCATATGACTATTAATTCAGAATATGGCTGGGTAAACATAACTCTCTCATTTTTATCACTTCTTATGAGAGAATATCATTTCTTAATTCGAAGAATCCATCTTTTAGTCAGTCAATTTTAGTGAACAGAACACTTTACACCTATCTAATAAATTGCAATACATTTCACTTACTGTCTATTTTATTACCAAATTTAAACAATAAATTCCATTTTGACCTTTTTAATCTCGCGTGTTGCTTCTCCTCATTGTAGCTCCTCAGTTCAAGACTAAACTGAATACTTTTTCTTCTTTTCTACTAATTTCTAAATAAACTATCATGAATAAACTAATTAGGTCTCATGTAATCACTCTAACTAAGAAAGCTTCAGAGCAATGTTACATTTATCTCATAATAGTCATTCAATAAACTCATTAGACAATTAGAAAAATAACTCTAGCAAATAACTTTTTGCACTCTTACATGTTCCTTATATGTACATTTCTTTTTCTTTATATCTAACAATCTAAAAGTTTGTCTATCAACCATTTAAACCATTAGCATTATAACTTAAGTATTATTAAAACTTCCTTGTGTTCGTATGCAACTTATTTTTAATCTTCAATACTTCTGTTTAGTTGACATATAATCTGTCATTATTTCTGATAGACTTCCAATCTAAGGATTAATTCTCTGTCAGAGATTTAATTTCTGTTCCTGCCCCTCCTCTGCTGATTTCATTGCTTTTACTCATCTATACCATGTCCACATAATCCATTACCAAGTGTTTTAATAGTTCTTCTGGTATACTGATATATGGCCTATTTTTGTCGCTGTTCTTTTCTTAACTTTGTTTTTGCCACAAATTTCACAAAACTTTGCAAAAATGCCTTTTAATTTAAAATGCCTTTAATTTTAATTTTTAACTTTATTTTAAATTTTAATTTCCTTACCTTACTCCCCCCTTTGCGCACTGGTTTAAAACCATTGCGCATCTGGACTGAGAATATTCAAAAGTATTCATTGGTTCGACAATCTGTCCTTCATGTGAATGCCAAATATCTAATTTTTTGACCCCCCTCTGGTGCCATTTAGATTGTTCACAAGGGCCTGTTTGTTATTGGATTTCAATAACTTCCTCTAAGTCTATAAACTTTCTATACTTTCTATCAAGCACTACTTGATATAATTTTAGCTAATCAATTGTATATTGAATCAAAATGTATTCTTATCAATTAAAATTAAAATTTAATATTTGTTAATACTTGCTTTAATTTCAACTGTAGCCTTAAATTAATTAAGTATACCCTTGTATTGACAAGTTACATCTGAGTACCCCTTAAAATTTATTTTAAAGTAATTTTTAGTTCTAATTTTTTCCTTCATGAATTGTCTTAATTCCCATTATGCTATATCAATTTCTTAAATTAATTGTTAACATTATTTTAGTTTCTTTTCTTAATTAGTCATTATCATTGTTTTCTATGTTGCGTAATATATTTTTCGCTTCAATCATTTTTGTTATGGTGGGGTTATTATTAAGTTGCTACTGAATCTATTCAAGGGCTGAACATTCATTCATAGGAAAGTTGGTTGATGTTGACTATTGATTGAGTTTGTACTCATCTCTGTTGATTCTCTCTTCTTTGCACAGTTCCTCTCATTACTGTGTTTCTGGTCAAGTTTGTCTTCTTTTTCCATTCATGATTTGATCATTCTGTTAGTCTTGTCATATTTACATCTTTCACCAGGGTGACTCTTGAGTCGTTCATTGCAATGAACTCTTTCTCTCATTGTCAGCATGTCCTTGATCCCTCACTTCAGTTGGTGTATTTTAAGTTGAGAGACATGAACTCAAATGTCACTCTGTTGATCACTTCCTCTGAAATTACAAAGCACAGTTACTGATTCTTTTTGTTAGACTTGTTCCAGAATCCTTCCTGGAATTGAGCTGCTGCTATCTGTAAATTAAAGCTTAATTATTTTTGTTAGTGAAAACAACATCATGTGATTTCAATCATCTGCTCATCTGTCCCTTTGTCCTTCTCGATGTTACCTGTAGAAAGGTCATGTGGGCTGAGTGGTGTCCTTTCTGCTTTCATTAAAAAACAGTGCTTCAATCCATATATTCTCATTTGTTTTTCATAAATTTGACTTTTCATCATTATTTGCAACTTTTTGCATTTTTCTCACAATAAATTCCCAATGTACCCTTATAATTAGTCAATTCAACTCAGTTACCCCTTTGTCTTGAGTTCCACTATCAACCCACTATTTATTAGGCATCTTGGACAATACTCAACCCACTTTGTTACAATACAAAAGTTACAAGACAATATTTCATACTTTTGACATAGATCAGCTCCATCATGATATGCTGAAAAGAAAGGCAGATATGTTATGCGCTGCGCAAATGTGGCACTGTTTTTTCTCTTTTTATTTTTCTCTTTTCATTCTTTGTTTTTTCATATTGTTGCTTCAGTTCCTTAACCAAATTTAACCAAATCCATCCATGGTCATTATTTTATTGGGCAGAATTTGCCCTGTGGGCACACGTTAAATTTTAAATACAGCTGTATTGGCAAAATAATTAATTTGCCTTAGTGTCTCTTCAGGCACCATCTCTCACTCATTCACACTCAGTGTCTCTCTCACACACACTGGCCAGCATACACTCTTGCAGGTTGTGCTCTAAATGTGGCATCCTATAATTTTAGCCAAGGGTTGATCAGGTCAACACAACTATGTCAAACACTATTGAGAAGTGTCAATGATCATAAGGTTTAGTTTAACACCGTTGTTATAATCCTTTTTTTTTCTTTTTACAAATTCTAATAGACTAAGTATTTTAGAATAATAAGCCTGCCAATTGTAATTTTTCAAATACATTTTGTCATTTGTTTTTCTGATTTTTCCTATTCTTTTTTGTTTTTTGCTCATGAGCTGCTTTAAGAAATTGGAGATCTCTGCATAATCTTGGATCCATGGCCAACAACATTTCCATCTCATTATCCCAGTTCTGACAGCATTTTTTGCGATTTCATAAGCTTGGACTTTTGGAATAATTTTTTCTCCAATCTATATCTCTAAAAACTTACCAAAACAAAATGGAGTGACCAGTATCATTGTTGTGCAAACAATAATAATTATTTGACATTTTGCGTCTATCTTTTTCTTTTCTACAGAATAATTTTTCTCATGCTTTTAAGCCCTATAGTTGTTTAATGTAATAGCCCTCACTATACCAAATCCAGCCTCAGTTTGAACTATTTGGTGAGTTGAGCACCCACTTGTCTCTTTCAGTGTATTTTCTTTCTTTATATGGCTGGACTTGAACCTATACTGAAAAAGCAGAGAGGGTTAGTTTAGCAGAGAATAGAAAGAATTGCTTACAAGACCAGTGAATAATCAGAATGAATAAAGTTAATCTAGTAATTAACTCAATTTGAAGCATTCTTTATAGAGCGATCATTGAAGTTGCCACACCTGTGTTGCCAGTAAGGGAAGGATGTCGGTCAGTTTTTCTGTTTTTAGATTATCAGTCTGTTGAAGCTTCTTGGCTGTCGCTCTGCATGTGTCGTCAGCCTGTCACTCAAAGGCTTGGTGTAGTAGACTGGAATATAGGCTCTGTTGTTTCTCTGCCTCTTCTGAGTTTGGGCTTTTGATAGATTTTGCCTCAGCTTTGCATCTCAGGATTTTCCTCTTGTCCTCAGGAAAAAGTCTCCAGTGAAATAGTGAAAGTTTTACCTTTTCCAGCATTAAATCAGTCTTTCTCCATGCTGAGTTTTCCAGAGATACCCCTTTTCCACCAAAAAAGAACTGGTTCGGAACTGGTGCTGGTTCAAAGTTAGTTCGGAGTTGGTTCAACTTGCGAACCTTCTCAGAACCGGTTTGTTTTCCCACTGACTAGACCGCCCAGCGAAGAACCGGTTCGCGAGTAGGCACCGGCTCCGAACCGGCTCTCAAAATGCTTTGGTGGAAAAGGGGTAAGAGTGGTCATCTTCAGAAGGGGAGCTGAAAGCCCCTCACCCACTCTTCTTCTTCTCTCTGCAGTCGTCTTTGACCTTTCACCTCTTCCATTCGACACTGAAGCCATCTGAAACCTGAACACTCAGAGAGCTGCATAGATCAAATTAATCTTTATAAATATTTGTTCCTGAGCTATTAGCTCTTTTTGTCTAAATTCCACTTTTTAACCATCTTTATCCTAGTTCTTTTATACTATATAATAATCACTGGTTGACAACAGCAGTTCTCCCATTCTGTTTTTAGTAAAGCAAGTTCTTCGTTGCAGGAAAAAGCAAGCTATCTCTTCTTTGCAATATCAGCAATAATCTAACATTTGAGTATCTGAGTATAATACAATTAAATAATTTTCCCTATCATAAAATCAGACTTCAATCTTTTTCCTATATTTGCATGCTGTGCTCAAAATAACTCCATGGTGAATCAACTTTTCCTCACCCATTTCCAACAATTCACATTACTACAATCCTAAGATTGCTGTAAATAATTTATGACTGTTGAAACTTTGTCACTCAATCTTGTTCACTTTTAGCACACTGCACAAGTTATTTTTTCCTTAGCACAAACTTAATTATCTACAATGGAATCATTTTTCTCTCACTTTGTCTTCAGGGATAATGTGATACAAATTTTAGACGTCTTCAGATATAAGATATAATATATTAAGCACGTGCATTCTTATTTATTTATCCATTAATATATATCAGTCCATTTATTAATATATATTTTATACTTTAACTTATTTATACTACAATAATCTGCAAGACTAATATCTTGAAACAATTGTTTTCTTTTACTATTTCCTTTACTTTTAATACTCATTTATACATTACTTGTCTCTCAAGCTCATTCACACATTCCTTGTCCCCTATTTTTAACCACAGTCACAGTCAAGCAGACACACAGGATCCCACATTCACTCTACTCACACAACACATTGACAATACAATAACTTTAAACTATAAGACCTCTGCGATTCACTTCCTCCGACACAACAGAGTCATATACTACATAGCTTTTCCGTACAGTCCCTTGTTAACCTATAACAAGGCGGTAACCAAAAGCTAAACTTATCTGTGCAATATTCGCCATCCTTCCAGGCCCTCTTGGCGAAATCCACATAAAACTTACCCAGTCCCTTTTTAACCTATAACAAGGCGGTAACAATAAACCAAACTTAATCTGTGCACATGCAATTAACTTATTATCCTCAAGGCCCTCTTAATAAGTAACACAGAGTTCTGGTAACCTTTACCAGTATACTTAATGATACCCAATATCATCAAAATCTACAATAAGTTGGTAACCTTTACCAGTATACTTAATGATACCCAATATCATCACAATCTACAATAAATTGGTAACCTTTACCAATAAACTCAAACTCTTGCTAATCATCCATCCACGCCCTCTTGATTTTCGCAAACACAGATTCTTACATACGTCATCAAAACCTTTAGCGGCACATCAGCAGTACCAATATTCATACAATCTGCATCAGATTATATAAACACTGGCAAACACTAACGGGAGCTCCGCCACGCTATAACACAGTACTTGACATCATCAACAACAATAGACACTTATTTCTAGAATCAAAGATCCTCTTTTCAATTTTTAGTTCTTTAAATTTGGAGAAGCTTTTTAAAGGGTCTTACCGCAATGAGCAAATGTCTGGGCGAACAACACAAACTTTTAAGCAAAACTGCTTACCTTGTAGCCACTTTTAGTTTGTGTTGTTCGTCCAGCGAAGCTCGCCGCAGTTCACCATCAGCTCCTGAACCAGCCCCACGTTTGGCGCCAAATGTTGTGGTTTTCAATCTTTCTGAAAAATAACTTCGCAGAGATCTTTGATGCCAGAAATAATTACTCTTTATTTTCGAACGCCGTCCCGTTCCATAGAACGGCGCTCTAACGCTCTGGCCCTCCGGCCCACTGGCCCTCTGGCCTTCCAGCGCGCTCCCGAGTATATTTTGGTTCAGAGTTATATACATACATCTTCTTCCAAAGAAGGTAACACACCCTATAGATAGTTTTGGGTAAAGGTCTTTTACCATGTGACTTCTCAGAATAGAATTTTCTGCAGCAAACAACATTCCATTCAAGGTCTTTCACATACACAGAGGAAATCCAAAGTCACAGACAGAAGAAATAATTGTGTCCAAATATATAGCAAAATATAGCAACTTGTTTTCTAAATAATAAAATCTTCAACACCCCCAAGATCACTGTTATAAAAACAAGCCAAATCTGAAAGGAAAAGAGGGTGGTGTTACTTTAATCTGTAGTAATATCTTCAGAATCACTGAGAAGTCCAGTTTCAAATATAATTCTTTTGAAGTGTTGGTGCTTAATGTAACACTATCTAGTGTAAATGATAAATCGTGCTTGACATTTGTGCTAGCTACTGTATACAGACCACCATACAGACTTTATCAAAGAATTTGCTGATTTATTTATCTGAGTTATGTAGATAACGTAGATAACATGTAGATAACATGTAGATAACGAAAAAGACGCATTGGGATTGGCATTTAGAGACATTCTGAGCTCTATTGGAGTTAGACAACATGTGTCAGGTCCCACTCATTGTCATAATCATACTTTAGATCTAATATTGACATGGACTCAGCAGCAGCAGCAAACACTCAGAAAACACTAATACGATTAATTCTTACTCAAAAAGCAAGGAAACAGGCAGTGCAAACACATCTCAACATAACAGAGACTGGACAAAGAGTTAAGGCAAGGGTAAGGCTCAAATAAACTGAAACGAGCTAATAAATGACACAGCTGAAACCAATGAACTAATCATGACGGTAACCATAGAAGCTGAACAAAGGAACGTGTGAAACTCAGACATGAACAAAACAGGGAAACAGATCAAAAACAAACATAATCCTGACAGTACGCCCCCTACTCAAAAGGTGTGTCCTTGCGCTATACACAGACAGTCCAACTGAGGAAGGAGGTTGGGGAGCAAAACAAAACCCAAGGGGTGGGAGGATGGGCGCTATGCAGGCTGACAATGGGCGGGCGGTTTAGGGTGAATAGGCAGCCACCAGGGTGATGCTGGCAGTTCAGGGGACCAGGGCGGAGCCAGCAGGTCAGGGGACCAGGGCAGAGCCGGTCCTTCAGACGGCCATGGCGGAGATGGCCCTTCAGGGCTGAGGATCTCGGGGACAGCCACCGAGGACGGATAGCACCCCCCAAAACATTTTTCTTGGGTAGAGTTTTGGATTCTGGAGCCAGCTCAGGGACCGGCGGCGAATTCTCAGGTACGGTGGTGGCTACGAAGACTCTGGCTTGGGCCATCTTTGCTGAGGCCTATGTGTGTGCAGCCCACACACACAACATGGCCGTGGCCACAATAGTCAGTGCTTCATTTACCAGAGCTAACTCAAGGAAACGAACGGTCTCTGGGGTTTCACTCATGAGAACGGGCTTAGGCGTGGCGGCAGCCTCGATGGGATGAGACCCTGGATGGGCGGTGGCCTCGATGGGACGAGACTCTGGAATGGCGGCACATTTTGTGTTAAGAGAGCACGATTACATACATAAAAACCTTAAAAACTGCTAGACCTGCTTATTTTTCAACTCTCTTAGAAGAAAATAAACAACCCTAGGTAATTTATTTGACACAGTATCTAAATTAACAAGAAATAAAGCTTCTACTTCCGAAGTTTCCAAAGAGCATAGCAGTAATGAATTTATGAACTTTTGTACTTACAAGATTGATAATATTTGAGGGAAAATTACAACTATGCAACCATCTACCACAGTATCACATCAGGCAGTGCATTGTAGTATCCCTGAAGAAAAATTCCATTAATTCGTTTCAATAGGAGTGAAAGAATAGTCTAAACTTGTTAAAGCATCTAAATCAACAACATGTATGTTAGACCCTATACCGACTAAGCTATTGAAATAGATGCTTCCAGAGGTCATAGATCCTCTTCTTAATATCATTAATTCATCTTTGTCACTAGGATATGTACCGAAAACTTTTAAGCTCGCTATTATTAAACCTCTTATTTAAAAAACGCAACTTGGTCCTAGAGAATGTCAATGTCAGGAGGACAGGGCGGAGCAGGTTTCCAGGGTGGAGCTGGCAGTCCAGGGGACCAGGGCGAAGCTGGCTATACAGGCGACCATGGCGGAGAGGACGCAGGGCGACGCAGGCAGGGCCAGGAGCTTGGGCGGCGCTGGCAGGGCCTGGAGCTTGGGCGGCGCTGGCAGGGCCTGGAGCTTGGGCGGTGCCGGCAGGGCCAGGAGCTTGGGCGGTGCCGGCAGGGCCAGGAGCTTGGGCGGCGCCGGCAGGGCCAGGAGTATGGAGACGGCCTCTGGGCTGACAGGAGGCTCAGGAAGGACCTTCGGGCATTGCGGGACGCAGGAAGTCCTCTTCGTCCTTCTCCGTCTCCGAGGGCGAGAGGGCACTGGGCTGGACGGGACCAGCGGTGAGGGCGCTGGGCTGGACAGGACCAGCGGTGAGGGCTCTGGGCTGGAAGGAACCAGTGGTGAAGGCTCGGGGCTGGACGGGCTGAAGCAGACGGTGTAGAGAGATTTACAGCTCGCCAGCACCCACTCCACAAAGCAGCAAAGTTATCCCGTGGACCTTCTCCGGTTAACTGCTCTCTGAATACGTCGTTCAGGCTCACCTTAAAAAACAGTCGTCCGGGTAATGTGTTACATGAGCAGTCTCTAGAAAGGTCTGCGTGTGTTCCTCCAAAGTTTACTTCCCCTGCTCCAAACACAGGAGGACAGCAGGGATATCCATTTTAGTTTGGTTCGTTCTTCTGTTACGGGACATTGTTGAGGAATCACGAGGAAGACGATGAGGAACAGGAGAACAGGAATTTATTCAACGAAAATCAAGTCAAGTCAAGTCAAGTCACCTTTATTTATATAGCGCTTTTACAATACAAATTGTTTCAAAGCAGCTTTACAGAGATAACAGGAAAGTAAAGTTGTAATAGTATTGTTAAATTCAAAATTAAATGTTAAATGTCCCCAACTAAGCAAGCCAAAAGCTAATGTCGAATAAAGGCGAAAAAAGGTGACAGTGGCAAGGAACCAAAACTCCATCAGGTGACAGAATGGAGAAAAAAAAAATTGGGAGAACCCAGTCTCAGTCAGGGGGCCAGTCCTCCTTTGGCCAACAAACGAACAGTGTATGATTATGATTTAGGCGGCATAATAGGTCAGAAGTCAGATTGGATCAGAACTTTCACAATATTTATCCAGTTCATCTGGTTAGGGGTCGGAGTCATCACGCTGGTATGGAGATGAGTTTGTTGAGGTGTCCATGAGGCCTTCACAGTGTTGATGAGGCTGGCACTTCAGGGATGCATTGTCGTCGTGTCCAAGTGATGGTCCTTCATCAGATCTGGATATGGCCTGGATCCGGCGGTTTGCGGTAAACCTCGGGATAAATAGAGAGACTAATATTAGCGTAGACGCCATCCTTCTTATGATGTACAAAGTAGGGATGTAACGATTCACTCATCTCACGATGCGATACGATTCACGATACTGGTTTCACGATACGATTTTCTCACGATTTTTTTAACAAATGAGATTTAAGACAAATTATAAATGAAAAAGTGTCATTTTAATTATTTCACAAACAAAATGCTGCACTTTTTTTTTTTATATATATATTTGTCAAATAATAATACTGTTAAAACGGACGCCCCCGATACCGGGGGAAACGGGGCTTAAAAATTTCCCTTCAAGGTTGTTTAAACTCTGTCTGGTCAAGAGGCTGGACACTGGTACCTTCGCTATGTAAAAGACTGTGTAAAATTAGTAGGGCCTACCACATTGACAGGGGTTTTACTTTGTAATAAAGGCAAGATTCTAATTTTGTTATAATTTGTATCATTACACTATTAAAAGTAAAAAAAAAAAAAAAAACACATTGAAACAGAGATAAACCAGATTCCTGGTTGCCACGGAAACACTGATGCACCTTGTGATCTCCGTGGCTCTGGCACTTGTCATAATGACTTTTACATGAAAACGGAGGTGACTGGTGCTTCTCACGGTGGTGATTATTATTAGTCTATGGAAAGTCAAAATGCCGCCACACCTCCGATTTGAATGAGTCAACATCTACGCTTGCCGTCGCCATGTGTTTGACGGCTCGAGGACATCAGTCTATGACACACACTGGCGCGGCGCGAGCGGAGCAAACCGAGCGTTTTCAGTTCATTCCTGTGGAAGCTGAGTGCTCACACAACCTCAAGTTCTATGAACGAAGTGAAAACACTCGCTAGCTTCGTGCCAGTGAATGTAATCGTTTGGTTTTAGCCAGGTTTTTGTCAAACACAGCACATCTAGGTTATAATCTGAAATCATATCATTAACAATAAGTGCTTTTGAAGTAAGGGATCGAATAGTCAGCAACCCAAGCTTTATCGTTTGCTCATCTGTATTATATCTTTTTTATTTGTTGAACATCAATTAAATTTTTAACCTTAGATAGGTTTGGAAGTTTTTTGTATTTCCAAATTCGGGGAACAGACACAGTCTATATATGATGATATCTAGGTGAAAGAGCCTCTATGTGATGGGATTTATCTGACCTTGGTGACGCGAGGCTGCTAGCAGATGGTCGGTTTAGCCAGTCTGTCTGCTTCTTGACCTGAGCCCCAGATTGTTATGTTTTATCTCTAAGACTATGAGCCAAATTACTAGAGAGAAGAGCAGTACCATCCCAGGAGGGATGAATACCATCTCTTTTCAACAGGCCAGGTTTGCCCCAAAAACTTTTCCAATTGTCTACGAATTCTATATTATTTTGCGGACACCACTTAGACAGTCATTGAGTGAACACAATCTACTAACTATCTCATCATTCCTACGAACAGAAAGGGGGCCAGAGCAAATGACAGTGCCTGACATCGTACTTGTGAGTTCAAACACCTCTTTAATGTTAATTTTGGTGATCTCCGACTGGCGAAGTCGAACATCATTAGTGCCGACGTGAATAATAATCTTAGAGTATTTACGATTAGCATTAGCCAGCACTTTTAAATTTGCTTTGATGTCAGGCGCTCTGGCTCCCGGCAAACATGTGACTATGCTGGCTGGTGTCTCTATTTTCACGTTCCGTGTAATAGAATCGGCAATTACCAGGGCACAATCAACAGAATCCTCAGTCGGTGTTTCACTGAGTGGGGCAAATCGATTTGTTGTCGGAACAGAAGAGTGTTTTTTTGATCCGCGACTAGAGCAATCCCTCACTGTCACCCATTTGCCTTGCTGCACAGGCAATAATTCAGCCGGAACCGAATCATGTAAAGGGTTCACTATGCTAGGCGCATCCAAAATAGTATCTAAAGCTCTTGCACACTTACTATCCTCAAGTTTGGATGTGTGTCTCTAGTTCTGAAATCTTCTCCGTCAGCCTGACTGTTTGCTTGCATTTATCACATATATATCCTATATTGCAGACGGGGAAGGCGATACTAAACATGTGGCATGAAGTGCAGGTGACAATAACAGGACAAGACATTACTCACTGTGTTTGTTGACTGATTCTTACTCACCTGGGCTTTTATTAACTCAGAGGCGTGGGCGCGCGAGAGAAAAATAAATAAATAAACTGAGCGCACGGGTGGCGCATTAACAGACTAGCGAGTTACTAATGTGTCATGCTAAGAATAACGGAAGCTAGCGAATGATAAGTAAGCTGTAATTACCCAGCTAACAGGGAACGTTCCCATAACTTTCACTAACGTTTTTTAAAAGTTATGTAAATGTTAGTAAAAAACCTTCCTGAAATAATGTTTTTGGAACGTTCTTATAATGTATATAGTTAAAATACATTCTCGTAACGTTGAGAGAAAAACATTCTTATTACAAGCACGTTCTTAACTTTGTTCTATTATTTGTTCTTGACTGATGTTCTCATAATGTTGATTGAAAACGTTCTTATAACAATGTTCACTGAACGTTCTTGTGATGTTCTCATAATGTTGGGTGAAAACGTTCTTATATCAACGTTCACTGAACCTTCTTGTGATGTTCTCATAATGTTGAGTGAAAACGTTCTTATAACAACGTTCACTGAACGTTCTTCTGATGTTCTCATAATGTTGAGTGAAAACATTCTTAGAACAACGTTCATGGAACGTCCTTGTGATGTTCTCATAATGTTGAGTGAAAACGTTCTTAGAACAACGTTCATGGAACGTCCTTGTGATGTTCTCATGTTGGGTGAAACGTTCTTAGAACAACGTTCACTGAACGTTCTTGTGATGTTCTCATAATGTTGAGTGAAAACGTTCTTAGAACAACGTTCATGGAACGTCCTTGTGATGTTCTCATGTTGGGTGAAAACGTTCTTAGAACAACGTTCACTGAACGTTCTTGTGATGTTCTCATAATGTTGAGTGAAAACATTCTTAGAACAACGTTCATGGAACGTCCTTGTGATGTTCTCATAATGTTGAGTGAAAACGTTCTTAGAACAACGTTCATGGAACGTCCTTGTGATGTTCTCATGTTGAGTGAAAACGTTCTTAGAACAAAGTTTTTGGAACGTGCTTGTGATGTTATTTGTTCTTGACTGATGTCCTCATACTGTTGAGTGAAAACGTTCTTATAACAACGTTCACTGAGCCTTCTTGTGATATTCTCATAATGTTGAGTGAAAATGTTCTTAGAACAACGTTCATGGAACGTCCTTGTGATGTTCTCATAATGTTAAGTGAAAACGTTCTTATAACAACGTTCATGGAACGTCCTTGTGATGTTCTCATAATGTTGAGTGAAAACAATCTTAGAACAAAGTTTTTAGAACGTCCTTCTGATGTTATTTGTTCTTGACTGATGTTCTCAATGTTGAGTGAAAACGTTCTTATAACAACGTTCATGGAACGTCCTTGTGATGTTCTCATAATTTTGAGTGAAAACGTTCATGGAACGTCCTTGTGATGTTCTCATAATGTTGAGTGAAAACGTTCTTAGAACAACTTTCATGGAATGTCCTTGTGATGTTCTCATAATTTTGAGTGAAAACGTTCTTAGAACAAAGTTTTTACAACGTCCTTGTGATTTTCTCATAATTTTGAGTGAAAATGTTCTTAGAACAACGTTCATGGAACGTCCTTGTGATGTTCTCATAATGTTGAGTGAAAACGTTCTTAGAACAAAGTTTTTAGAACGTCCTTGTGATGTTATTTGTACTTGACTGATGTTCTCATACTATTGAGAGTTCTTAGAACTATTGATACTGTTGAGAACGTTCTTAGAACAACATTCTCAGATACAAAAGTATGTTCTTAGAATGTTTTTCTAACATTCCCATTAAGTTATGAAAACGTTATCTCTGAATGTTTTCTGAACGTTCCAAGCCTCCGTTTTTTAAAGTATTAAAGAACGTTTTTTTCTTTGTTTATGTGAACGTTAGAAGAACATTCCATTCTATAATTTTGGAAATGTTATGAAAGCGTTGTTTCTGAATGTTTTCTTAACGTTCCAAACATCTGGGCCCGTATTCATAAAGAATCTTAATGCAAAGAGTAGCTCCTAGTGACAAAATTCTAAGAAAAATGTGGGCATTTACTCTTAAAATTAAAGAAAAAATCCAAGTAAAGAAAAAAGTAATTCAGAAAGTATCTTAACCCTTAAAAGAGGTCTTAAGGTCAAAATTGTTAGAGTACGGACGAGGACTTTTAAGAGTTTCTTTAGCAGAGGAGAAAATGGCAGAAAGACGAATAGGGAGAAGAAATTAGTTGCAGACAATGGATGACAGGGAGTTAATAAGACGCTATAGATTGACACCTGGGCCGAATTTTCCTTCTAAGGATGGCCTTGTGTTCATCCACTAAATGGGCTAACAGTAAACACTGTTCCTCTGTCCAGTTGGGCTTTCTCATCCTTCTTGGTTTTGATTCCATGTTTGTTACATTAAAACCAACATTCAAACCACCACTTAAATAGACATGCCAGCAATCAGTGTAATTGGAAAGAGTGGACTTATAGGAAATTAACAGCATGGTAAATAAAAAAAAAAGGATTTATATACACATATATAATATGTCATATCTTTTTTTCCCTTCTTGGACAACCAACCAATCACATTCTTCAAAAGATTGTGTCATACATAGCAACGGGGTCAACCCCGCCTCCTCACTAAGATAAAAGTTTTTGTCTTTTCCTTACTCAGAGTTGCTCTCAGATCGGTCCCGAATCGCTCTTAAGCTAAGACTCCTACATAAAGGTTTTTTTAGCTAAATTAAGAGTTTTCTGAGAGGATTCTTAGAATCTTTATGAATACGGGCCCTGTTTTTTTTAAAGTATTAAGAACGTTTTATCATTTTGGAAATGTTATGAAAACGTAAATCTTTTAATGTTTTCTAAACATTCAAAACATCCAGTTATGTATACATAACTTTTAAAGAATGTTAGGGAACGCTCTCTTAAGGTTATAAAAAACTTGCAGGGAACGTTCTGGAAAGCTCTCTTTATAATATACTGTAAAATAAAACCTAAAAATAACCTGCAGGGAACGTTCTGGGAAGGTTTTCTTTGGGTTATAAAATAAAACCTAAAAATAAAGGGAAAGATCTTGAAAGTTCTCTTTAGGTTATAAAAAAAGAACCTACAGAGAACGTTCCTAGAACATTCTTATTTGGTTCCCAAAACAATAACCAAATGGGAACTATATGGGAACATTAAAGGGAAAGTTCTGTGTTTGTTGGGTTCTTTGTTAGCAGGGATTGAACCTAATGCATTACACTAATCAATCAGGGCCCGTATTCATAAAGATTCTAAGAATCCTCTCAGAAAACTCTTAATTTAGCTTAAAATCTTTAACGTAGGAGTCTTAGCTTAAAGGGTTAGTTCGCCCATTTAAGACATGAAGTTGTATGCAATCCTTACCAGCACTATAGTGTATACACACTGACCCACTCTGTTGTCACCCCCCTGGTCTGAGTTCTGACCGCTGGAAGTTTTTGAATGAAGTAATCCCGGCTACTTTCCGGGGCCACAAAACTGTGCGTTTTTACGTGAAAAAAAGATTTGCGTTTCAAAGCTTGATTAATTTAACACAAAAAAAACACGCCGGGCAAAATTCATACCTCAGTTTTAATGCGGCACTATTTTCCTTCCGTTTCTATCAATCCGCGCTGCTGTCAATGTCAACAGTGCGCATGTGACGATTAGCTGTTGATAGCGCGACTCGCCGACAACATGTCCGACTACGAAACTTCAGATGATGAAACTAATTTTAGCACAGTGTCAGACGGATCAGATGAAGACAGTAATTTTAACTCAACGACAATGGGATATCTTTATGAACCGGAGTATACCGATGCCGAACTTGAGCAGATGGACAAAGAACGGGAAGAGAGAGAGCGAGAGGACAGAGAAGTTGTCCAATCTGATGCTGGGCCCACCACAGCTGTAGCAAGAGGCAGGATGAATGACAAATGGTGTGTTCAATCAAATATTTTTCACAGCAAATTGTAACAATATATATATATTTATTTTTTTACACATCTTTTCACGTGTTTTATAATGGAGTCTAAACATCATCTTGTTTACCGTACAGTTTAGACATGGGATCATAAAGTTAGTAAATAGAGCTTACCCGTGGTACTGGTACAGCAAAACTCTTTAAAATCATGTTTTTTCCTTTTCCTCCTTGGTTGGAGATGTAATCGTCTTCGCTGAAGTGAGCACTACACACACGAAAATCCTTTATTCGAGATAATTTAGCTCCCGCTGAGTAGCCGGGTCAGTGTGTATACACTATAGTGCTGGTAATGATTGCATACAACTTCATGTCTTAAATGGGCGAACTAACCCTTTAAGAGCGATTCGGGACCGATCTGAGAGCAACTCTGAGTAAGGAAAAGACAAAAACTTTTATCTTAGTGAGGAGGCGGGGCTGACCCCGTTGCTATGTATGACACAATCACAATCAAGACTGTGATTGGTTGGTTGTCCAAGAAGGAAAAAAATAATGATTTTAAGTATAGGGTCTATTCTTAGTCTTCACTTTGAAATTACATGCGTAATTTTGACCAACACACACACACGCACGCACGCACGCACGCACACACACACACACACACACACGTGTATATAAATCCTTTTTTTATTTTAATATCCTATAAGGTATTTGATTGGATTAGAATGATAAAAAAAATTCCCACAGTCTATTTAAGTGGTGGTTTGAATGTTGGTTTTGATGTAGCAAACATGGAATAAAAAAACAAGAAGGACAAGACAGTTCAACTGGACAGAGGAACAGTGTTTACTGTGAGCCCAGTTAGTGAATGAACACAAGGCCATCCTTAAAGGAAAATCAGGCCGGGTGTCACAGCACAGAAGCAGACGTGGAGGCTTATAGCGGTTAATAATAAATTATTTACGGTTCATTCCCCCTGCTTGTGCGGAAGCCTGCTATATTCATAAATGCATTTTTTTAGCCTGCCAGGTGGGAATGTCCAGTGGAAACTAAATGAACTGCGACACAATAAGAGGTTCTGGAATGCTGTAATTGTTTGTGATCACTCTGCTTACAGAAGGTTGTGACAGACCCAAATCATCACAGCTGCATTGATGCATTTTCCCAGCTGCCAAATATCTTAATGTACAGTAGTGATTTAATTTCTGGCACTACGCCATTCCTGCGCTGTGTCGGAGATGTTATTGTGTCTCTAATAAAATCGGTCACACACATGTTCCCTGAGTAATCTAATCTATAGTGTCTTAATAACTCACTGTCAACTATTGTCTGCAACACATTTCTTCTCCCTCTTTTTCTCCTCTGCTCCTCTTTCTCCTCTGCTATAGAAACTCTTAAGCCTCTTAAAAGTCCTCATCCGTGCTCCTAACAATTTTGACCTTAAGACCTCTTTTAAGGGTTAAGATGCTTTCTGAATTACTTTTTTCTTTACTAGGATTTTTTCGTTAATTTTAAGAGTAAACACCCACATTTCTAAGAATTTTCTTAGAATTTTGTCACTAGGAGCTACTCTTTGCATTAAGATTCTTTATGAATACGGGCCCAGGACTTTGAATTTCCATTCTGTAACAGCATTTCATCTGATTCTGAACTAAATTCTCTCATTGTCTTTCTATCACTCAAAACTCGCATGCGCTCCATTCCATGCCATCTTTACACCAAACATCCAGCGTCTCCAGGCAACCATTAACCATTAATCCAGCTAACAAAAATAAGTTGTCACAACGTTTTGCTAACATTCCCATTAGGTTAGGAAAACATTATTTCGGAATGTTTTTTAAAGATTGAAAACGTCTACGGTTACGAATGTAACCCTCGTTCCCTGAGTAGGGAACGGAGACGTTACGTCGGATGACGACGAATGGGGTTTCGCTTAGAAAGCCTATCAACTTCGAGTATTACAAAACGAGCCAATGGCAAAGAAATGCCATGGGTCTGCGGAATTTGCATGGCGTAACTCCGCCCCACCTCGTGGGTATAAAAGGAGGAAGCCGGCAGCAAGCAGATATGTTTCTTCGCTGAGGAGCCAAGACTGAGCTCAGGCGATCCCCGCGGTACAGCGGAAAGTGGCAGGCAGACGTAACGTCTCCGTTCCCTACTCAGGGAACGAGGGTTACATACGTAACCGTAGACGTTCCCTTTCGTTGTCACTCCGAGTTACGTCGGATGACGACGAATGGGGTTACCAGTCTAATCACGCCACCTTCTCAGCTGTCTTCCAGTGCCCTGCGTAAAACGAGATCCCTGTCAGCCTGGACAAAGGACTCCATATAACACAGGAATACCAAGGTACACTGGGAAGCATATCCCAAGCTTAGGGGAAGTATGCAATTAATGCCAGCCCGGAGGGGGGGGACTTAGAGAATACACATATGACCCGAAGGAAGCATATGGAAAACACTGGGGTGTCCAGCCGCAGGTGGAATATTTCAACCCCAGGGGTGGCAAGTTGGCTTGCCAAGGGAAAGACAAACGCTCAGAGAGGCTTACAGTGTAAATACACATGTGGGGGTCGCTCAGAGGAGGGACCATGCACACGGGAGGCACCAAGCCGACGCACAGGCAATAGACACTGGCGCCGACGTCAGGAGTGCTGGAGGAGCTCAGGGCTTTCGGAGAAGCTCACCTGAGGAAAATATCGCACGTATCCAGTCCGTGGAGTGGAATGGCGAGCAAGCGAAGACACCTGAGCGGGTCCGGTACTAGCTGGTTGAAGCGAGTACACGAGAGGACACAGGCTCCACTCGGAGATTATAGAATCTGGCGAATGTGTTAGGTGTCGCCCAGCCTGCAGCTCTGCAGATGTCTGTTGGCGAGGCGCCATGCGATAGAGCCCAAGAGGACGCCACACTCCGGGTGGAGTGGGCAGTCACACCAAGGGGGCACGGTCGACCTTGCTGCTGGTAAGCCAAAGCAATGGTGTCCACTATCCAGTGAGACAACCTTTGCTTGGAGAGAGCCTTTCCCTTCAGCTTCCCACCATAACAGACAAAGAGCTGGTCTGAGGTCCTGAAACACTGCGTTCTGTCTACATAGGCGCGGAGAGCGCGTACTGGACAGAGCAGTGCCAAGGCTGGGTCTGCCTCCTCCGAGGGCAGCGCTTGCAGGTTCACCACCTGGTCCCGGAAGGGAGTGGTAGGAACCTTGGGCACATATCCAGGCCGGGGTCTCAGGATCACGTGAGAGTAAGCCGGCCCAAATTCCAGGCACGCTTCGTCAACGGAGAATGCGTGCAGGTCCCCAACCCTCTTGATGGAGGCCAGTGCAACCAGGAGCGCTGTCTTCATAGACAGGAACTTAAGCTTGACTGATTGCAGGGGCTCAAAGGGAGCACTCTTCAGGGCAGTTAGAACCACTGAGAGGTCCCAAGAGGGAACGAGAGGAGGACGAGGAGGATTCAGTCTCCTCGCTCCTCTCAGGAACCTGATGATCAGGTCGTGCTTCCCCACCGACTTACCTTCGATGAGGTCATGATGTGCGGCAATGGCGGCAACATAGACCTTCAGGGTGGAGGGAGACAGCCTTCGCTCCAGCCCCTGTTGAAGGAAGGAAAGCAAAACACTGATCGAGCATCTCCGGGGGTCTTCTCGGTGAGAAGAGCACCAGTTGACGAAGAGGTTCCACTTCAACGCATAGACGTGTCTCGTGGACGACGCTCTAGCGGAAGTGATGGTAGCCACCACCGCTGGTGGTAGGGTACTCAAACCTGCCTCGTCCCATCCAGGAGCCACACGTGGAGGTTCCAAAGATCGGGACGAGGGTGCCATAGGGTGCCCCGTCCCTGAGAAAGAAGGTTCTTCCTCAGAGGGATCGCCAGGGAGGTGCTGTCGCGAGGAGTACTAGTTCGGGGAACCAGGTCCGGTTGGGCCAGTAAGGGGCAACCAGAATGACCTGCTCCTCGTCCTCCCTGACCTTGCGCAAAGTGTGCGCAAGAAGGCTCACTGGGGGAAACGCATATTTGCGGCCCTGCGGCCAGCTGTGCGCCAGAGCATCCGTGCCGAGCGTGCCCTCGGTCAGGGAATAGAACTGGGCGCAGTGGGTCGAGTCGTGAGAGGCAAACAGATCTATCTGTGCGTCCCCGAACTGGTCCCAAATCAGCTGAACCGACTGGGGATGGAGTCGCCATTCTCCAGGGAGGGGCTGAAGCCGTGAGAGCTCGTCGGCTGCACAGTTCAGCGCTCCGGGAATGAAGATGGCTCGAAGCGACCTCAGATGCTTCTGACTCCACAGGAGGAGGTGGCGAGCGAGTTGTGACATACGGCGGGAGCGTAGACCACCCTGATGGTTGATGTACGCTACAGTGGCGGTATTGTCTGAGCGGACTAGTACGTGTTGACCCCTGAGCAACGCTCGGAAGCGGTGCAGGGCAAGGCGTACTGCCAACAACTCGAGGCAATTGACATGCCATAGCCGCTGGGGTCCTGTCCAGGAGCCCGCAGCAGCATGTCCATTGCACATGGCGCCCCAGCCCGTGGTGGAGGCATCTGTTGAGACAACAACATGCCGGGAAGCTCGAGCCAGGGGGACACCGGCCCTGAGAAAATCGAGGTTCGTCCACGGGGTGAAGAACTGACGGCAGGTCGGAGTAACTGGTACTCGGAACGTGCCGTTTTGCCATGCCCACCTCGGGACTCGGTCGCGAAGCCAAAGCTGAAGCGGTCTCATATGAAGCAATCCGAGCGGCGTGACCGCGGCTGCAGATGCCATATGCCCCAGGAGCCTCTGAAAAAGTTTCAGTGGAACCGCACTCTTGCCCTCGAATTGTCTTAGGCAAGTCAGCAGTGACTGCGCGCGCTCGCTCGTAAGCTGCGCGGACATGGCGACCGAGTCGATGTCCATACCGAGAAAAGAGATCCTCTGCACGGGGCAAAGTTTGCTCTTCTCCCAGTTGACCCGAAGGCCCAGACGGGCTAGGTGCCGGAGCACTAGGTCCCTGTGTTCGCAAACCTGATCTCGAGAGTGAGCTAGGATCAGCCAGTCGTCGATATAACTCAGGATGTGAACCCCTTGCTCTCGAAGGGGAACAAGGGCCGCCTCGACGACCTTCGTGAAGATGCGAGGAGACAGGGCTAGCCCGAAAGGGAGAACCGCGTACTGGTATGCCTGCCCCTCGAAAGCAAACCGGAGGAACGGTCTGTGTCGAGGAAGAATGGAGACATGAAAGTAGGCGTCCTTCAGGTCGATCGCTGCAAACCAATCCTGGGGCCGTATGCATTCGAAAACGCGTTTGGCGGTGAGCATCTTGAACGGCATCCGGTGAAGGGAGCGGTTCAGCACGCGCAAGTCCAGGATTGGCCGTAACCCACCGGTTTTCTTGGGGACAATGAAGTAGGGGCTGTAGAAGCCGGACCTCATCTCGGCTGGAGGGACAGTCTCGATTGCACCCTTCGCCAGCAGGGTGGCAATCTCTGCTCTCATGATAGGGGCATTGCCACCGACCAAAGTGGAGCGGACTCCCCTGAAGCGGGGAGGAGACCGTGCGAACTGAATCGCATAGCCGAGCCTGACGGTACGCGCGATCCAGTGGGACAGACGGGGAAGCTCTAGCCAGGCTCCCAGGAACTGAACCAACGGGATCATGCGAGCCACAGGCGTCCCCCCGGAGGGGCAGCGAAGCGAAGTAACTGGCCCAGATGTGGACGGCATAGCGGCCCGGAGAGGGGGCACAGTTAGCAACCGCATCCTGGCAGGGGGGGCCAGGGGAGGACCAGGCTGGTCGTCCCGCGGGGGCCTGCTCTGCCAGGGGTCTGGCGACAGAGGGGGACAGGGGCGAAGCGGTCCGTGGACGGCACGCCGTGTCAACCGCCTCTGGGACAGAGGGGGGCGAGGAGAGCACGGCTTGTGGGCGGCGCTCTGTGTCGCCCGAGAACTCTGTGAGCTCAGGGAAGAGGGGATTGTTTCTGTCTTTAACCACATTAGGGTGCTGCCCACCCGTGGGTGAGCAGCGGGGAGTGGAGAACAAAAGATTCTCCCCCGGCCCTCCACCGGGGGAAGGAGTGGTCCTGCTACCACCTCCTGAGAAACAAACATCATCCCTGAGCAGCCCGTCTCAGGAGCGCCGCTTGGCCCGGCGTTTAGCGGGGGGCGGGGCAGGAGAGGGCTGTGGCGCCTTCTTACGGCTTCCTCCGCGACCGGCCCTGGGTGGAGGCTGCTGCGTGGTCCGGGCGGGAGGGGCGGGAGCCGCAGGAGGGCGCCCTCGGCGGGAAACAGGTCGAGGCGTCTGCCCGGCCGGCAAGGTGGAGGCAGCAGCGGGCCGGCGGGGCAGAATGTGTTTGATGGCCTCGGTCTGTTTCTGGGCAGTTGAAAACTGTTGGGCAAAGTCTTCAACTGCACCGCCGAAGAGGCCGGCCTGGGACAAGGGGGCGTTAAGCAGACGGGTCCGCTCAGCGTCCCGCATGTCAGCCAGGTTCAGCCACAGATGTCGCTCCTGGACCACAGCTGTGGACATCACCAAACCCAGGGAGCGCGCGGTAACCTTCGTCGCCCGGAGAGCAAGGTCGGTCGCGGCGCGCAGCTCATCAAAGAGCCCTGGGTTTGTCCTACCCTCGTGCATGTCTCTGAGCATCTGGGCCTGGTAGACCTGCAGAGTGGCCATAGCATGCAGTGAGGCAGCCGCCTGTCCCGCCGCTCTGTAAGACTTCGCCACCAGGGTCGACGAAAATCTACAGGCTTTGGATGGGTGCTTAGGCTCGCCCCGAGAAGAAGCACTCTGAGGACATAGTTGCATGGCAACAGAGCGTTCAACCGGGGGAAGCCCAGTGTACCCACGGGCAGCTGCCTCATCGAGGGGAGGAAAGGCGGATGAGACCAGCGAGCGGTCCCGAGAAGACAGGGGGGTCTTCCAGGACTTCGAGATCTCATCATGCACATCCGGGAAGAAAGGTATTGGGGTTTGCCGAGGACGAGGGTCGGCGCCTTACCCAAAAACCAATCGTCCAGCCGCGAGCGCTCAGGACAGGGTGGAGGCCTCCACTCAAGTCCGATGCTCGCGGCTGCCCGGGAAAGCATGGCCGTCATCTCCGGATCAGACTCGAGCACAGCCGTATGCACACCGGAAGGTGACAGCTGTGACGAGCCCTCACTTCCAGAAGAGTCAAACCCGCCAAGTGATGCTGCAACAGACATGGCATCTTCCTCTGTAGCTTCAACTGAAGCACGCGGGCCACCAGAGGGTAGACCCGCGGGAATCAGCAGTTCACTAGCGGGCACCGTCATTGAAGAGGGGGGCTGGGGTCGCGGACACATAGTCGGCGCCTTGTTCCAGACCGTAACCCTCAGATCACCCTGGCCACCAGCTGCAGGACGGGGGGTGGATGAGGGGACTCTCACTCTTGCGAGTTCACCGAGTCTCGACCGTAATGACGCGATGGTCATGTTCCCACAGAGAGAACATGAGTCATCCACGAGCGCTGCTCTAGCATGATCAATGCCCAAACATACTATGCAACGCTCGTGCCCATCAGAGTCCGATACCAATCTGCCGCAACCAGAAGTACACGGGCGAGACATCTTTAAAAAGACGTGCCACGTGTAAGCTCTTTTAGTGAGAGAAAACTCAAGTGTTGAAGCACCCGGGGAGAAACGCACCGACTGGCAGACCACTGCAACAGATCAGCAGGAAGCACGCTCTCGCCGTAGATCGCCGTCACACCAACACTCGAGGTACTCGTTTGTAAAGCTGACAATTCAGAGATGGCTTGTGGAGAGAAGAATACACTTGGCTCCGAAGCGAAAACATATCTGCTTGCTGCCGGCTTCCTCCTTTTATACCCACGAAGTGGGGCGGAGTTACGCCATGCAAATTCCGCAGACCCATGGCATTTCTTTGCCATTGGCTTGTTTTGTAATACTCGAAGTTGATAGGCTTTCTAAGCGAAACCCCATTCGTCGTCATCCGACGTAACTCGGAGTGACAACGAAAGGGAACGTCCAGTTTTTTTTATTGAGAACGTTCCCTGCATGTTATATTTAGGTTTTATTTTATAACCCAAAGAAAAACTTCCCAGAACGTTCCCTGCAGGTTATTTTTAGGTTTTATTTTACAGTATATTTTAAAGAGATCTTTCCAGAAGGGAACGTTGCAAGAAATGCAAGTTATATTTTTTTTATAACCAAAAGAGAGCGTCTTCTTTAAAAGTTATGTATAAATGTTTAGACAAAACATTCTTAAAACATTTTTAAAAAACTGGATGTTTTGAACATTTAGAAAACATTAAAAAAGTATGTTTTCATAACATTTCCAAAATGAGAAAACTTTAATACTTAAAAAAAACAACAACAAAAAACGGTTGTTTAGAACGTTCATAAAACATTCAGAAATAAAGTTTTCATAACTTAATGGGAATGTTAGAAAAACATTCTAAGAACATATTTTTGTATCTGAGACTGTTGTTCTATGAACGTTTTCTTTCAACATTATGAGAACATCAGTCAAGAAAAAATAACATCAGACGTTCCATGAAAGTTGTTATAAGAACGTTTTCACTCAACATTATGAGAACATCACAAGGACGGTCCATGAACGTTGTTCTAAGAACGTTTTTGCTCAACATTATGAGAACATCACAAGGACGGTCCATGAACGTTGTTATAAGAACGTTTTCACTCAACATTATGAGAACATCACAAGGACGTTCCATGAACGTTGTTCTAAGAACGTTTTCACTCAACATTATGAGAACATCAGTCAAGAACAAATAACATCACAAGGACGTTCCATGAACGTTGTTAGAAGAACGTTTTCACTCAACATTATGAGAACATCACAATCATGTTTCATGAACGTTGTTATAATAACATTTTCACCCAACATTATGAGAACATCCCAATCACGTTTCATGAACGTTGTTATAAGAACGTTTTCACTCAACATTATGAGAACATCAGTCAACGTATTGAGAATGTAACATTTTAACTCTAAACATTATAATATAAAAACATTATAATGTTCCAGGAACATTATTTCAGGAAAGTTTTTTACTAATATTTACATAACATTAGTGAAAGTTATGGGAACGTTCCCTGTTAGCTGGGTGTCTATTGTGTTGTTTTCCACATGTCTTGTTAGATTTGACTTGTCCAGTTGTATGTTTGAGTTTGTGTTCTTTTTCTCTTGTGTTGGGGTTGTGTTTTTGGTTTAGAAAATGTAATTTTTCCTCTTTATGATTCCATTGTTTGGACTGAGTACTACCCAGAGACTCGTACAAAATGTTGTGTACTACACAGTAAAATGTGAATCTTGACGTAAAATCTTTTCTGTTATTTTGTAATTCAAATATTTAATTCACTTAAAAACGTTGGAACTCTGGAAAAATTTAAACACTCTGGACAAATGTGTCAACAGGTTTAGTAAGTACTTAAAAATCCTGTCACTTTGAAATCCAGACCTGTAGCTGTAAGAATGAATTGCTTACATTTTATGAATTCATAGAAATATGAATTCATAAAATATTCATAGCACAGCAGCTCAGTGGGTAGCACTATTACCTCACAGCAAGAAGGTCCCCGGTTCGAGTCCCGGCTGAAACCAGGAATTAGCAGGTTCTCTGTCATTTCCTTCAGGTAAGCTACAACAGTTTCCACCACAGTTCAAACCCATGCAGCATAAGTGAATTAGTGATACTCGAGTGTCTGTATGTAAGCCTGGTGATGGATGGGCCAACCACATCACGGTGATGTGAACATCCAAAAAACATTCTGAAATCACGTTTTAATAACATTTTTAAAATTAATGGAACGTTCCTGTAAGGTTCACATTAACCAAGAAATAAACGTTCTCAATACATTAAAAAACTGGACGTTTTCAACGTTTAAAAAACATTCCGAAATAACGTTTTAATAACATTTTCAAAATGAGTGAATGGAACGTTCCTGTAACATTCACAGTAACCGAGAAAAAAATGTTCTTAATACATTAAAAAAACTGGAGGTTTTTAACGTTTAAAAAACATCCAGAAATAATGTTTTAATAACATTTTCAGAATGAGTAAATGGAATGTTCCTTTAACGTTCACTTTAACCAAGAAAAAACGTTCTTGATACATTAAAAAAACTACACGTTTTCAATGTTTAAAAAACATTCCGAAATAAAGTTCCCTTTCGTTGTCACTCCGAGTTACGTCGGATGACGACGAATGGGGTTTCGCTTAGAACACCTATCGACTTCGAGTATTACAAAACGAGCCAATGGCAAAGAAATGCCATGGGTCTGCGGAATTTGCATAGCGTATCTCCGCCTTACCTCGTGGGTATAAAAGGAGGACGCCGGCAACAGGCAGATATGTTTTCGCTTCGGAGCCAAGAGCATTTCTTCACTCCACAGTCATCTCTGACTTCGCTCTACGAGACGAGCTTCTCTCTCCGGTGTTGGTGTGACGGCGATCTGCAGCGAGCTCACAGTGCCTGCTGATCTGTGCAGTAATCTGCCAGTGTGTGTGTGTCTCCCTGTGCGCCTCAACATCGCGGAGTTTTTTCTCTCCTCTCATAAAAGAGCTCGCACGCGGCACGTCTTTTTAAAGACGGCTCGCCCGTGCATTTCTGGTTGCAGCGGACTGGTATCGGACTCTGATGGGCACGAGCGCTGTCTAGTGTGTTTGATCATGCTTGAACAGCGCTCGTGGGTGACTCATGTTCTCGCAAGGGAACGTGATCATCGCGTCATAAATAGGTCGAGACTCGGTGAACTCGCAAGAGTGAGAGTCCCCTCATCCACCCCCCGATCTTCGGCGGGTGGCCAGGGTGACCTGAGGGCTACGGTCTGGAACAAGGCGCCGACTATGTGTCCGTGACCCCAGCCCCCCTCTTCGATGACGGTGCCCGCTAGTGAACTGCTGATTCCCGCGAGTCTACCCTCTGGTGGCCCGCGTGTTTCAGTTGAAGCTACAGAGGAAGATGCCATGTCTGTTGCAGCATCACTAGGTGGGCTTGAGTCTTCTGGAAGTGAGGGCTCGTCACAGCTGCCACCTTCCGGTGTGCATACGGCTGTGCCTGAGTCTGATCCGGAGATGACGGCCATGCTTTCCTGGGACGATTGGTTTTGGGTAAGGCCGCCGACCCTCGTCCGTGGCAAACCCCAATACCTCTCTTCCCGGACGTGCATGATGAGATCTCGAAGTCCTAGAAGACCCCCTTGTCTTCTTAGGACCGCTCGCTGATCTCATCCGCCTTTCCTCCCCTCGATGGGGCCGCTGCCCTTGGGTACACTGGGGTTCCCCCGGCTGAACGCTCTGTTGCGATGCTATGTGTCCTCAGAGTGCTTCTTCTCGGCGCAATCCTAAGCACCCGCCCGTGGCCTGTAGTTTTTCGTCTACGCTTGTGGCGAGATCCTATAGCGCCACGGGACTGGCAGCCGCCTCACTGCATGCCATGGTCATTCTGCTGGTCCACCTGACCCAGATGCTCATGGACCTGCACGAGGGCGGGACTGACCCAGGGCTCTTCACTGAGCTGCGCGCCGCCACTGACCTTGCTCTCTGAGCGACGAAAGTGGCCGTACGCTCCCTGGGTCAGGTGATGCTCACCAGTCTGTGGCTGAACCTGTCTGATGTGCTGGATGTCGCGCGGACCCGTCTGTCCGACATTCCCATATCCCAGGTCGGCCTCTTCGGCGGTGCGGTTGAGGGCTTGCCCAACAGCTGTCAGCCGCCCATGAGCAGAGTGAGGTTGATTCTGTCCCGACGGCCCCGCCGTCCGCTCAGATCCCTCGTCTGCCCACCGCCGAAGGCGCCCTCCCGCGGCTCCCACCCCGCCCGTTCACGGGCCGGCTCTGGAGGCCGCGGTCGGACGCCACAGTCCTCTCCAGCCCCGCACCCCGCTACACGCCGGGTTAAGCGGCGCTCTTGAGTTGGGCTCCTCAGAGATGGGACTCAGTTCTTTCCAGGAGTTGGTAGCAGGACCACTCCTTTCCCCGGGGAGGGCCGGGGAAGAATCCTTATTCTCCAAAGAGCTGATTCTCCCGTCTCTGAGCACAGAGTTCTCGGACGTCACAGAGCGCCGCCCACAAGCCGTGCTCTCCTCGTCCCCCTCTGTCCCAGAGGTGGTTGACATGGTGTGCCGTCCACGGACCGCTTCGCCCCTGTCCCCCTCTGTCGCCAGACCCCTGGCAGAGCAGGCCCCCGCGGGACGACCAGCCTGGTCCTCCCCTGGCCCCTCTGCCAGGGCGCGGTTGCTAACTGTGCCCCCACATCGGGCCGCTATGCCGTCCACGTCTGGGCCAGTTACTCCGCTTCGCTGCCCCTCCGGGGGGACGCCTGTGGTCGCATGATCCCGCTGGTTCAGTTCCTGGGAGCCTGGTTAGAGCTTCCCCGTCTGGGTCGCGCGGACCATCAGGCTCAGCTATGCGATTCAGTTCGCACGGTCTCCTCCCCACTTGGGGAGTCCGCTCCACTTTTGTCGGTGGCTATGCCCCCATCAGGAGAGCAGAGATTGCCACCCTGCTGGCGAAGGGCGCAATCGAGACTGTCCCTCCAGCCGAGATGAGGTCAGCCGGCTTCTCAGCCCCTACTTCATTGTCCCCAATAAAACCGGTGGGTTACGGCCAGTCCTGGACTTGCGCGTGCTGAACCGCTCCCTTCACAGGATGCCGTTCAAGATGCTCAAACGCGTTTTCGAATGCATACGGCCTAGGATTGGTTTGCAGCGATCGACCTGAAGGACGCCTACTTCATGTCTCTATTCTCCTTGACACAGACCGTTCCTTCGGTTTTCTTTCAGGGGCAGGCATCCAGTACGCGGTTTTCCCTTTCGGGCTAGCCCTGTCTCCTCGCATCTTCACGAAGGTCGTCGAGGCTGCCCTTGTTCCCCTTCGGGAACACGGGGTTCGCATCCTGAGTTATATCGACGACTGGCTGGTCATAGCTCACTCTCGAGTTCAGGTTGCGAACACAGGGACCTAGTGCTTCGGCACCTAGCTCGTCTGGGCCTTCGGGTCAACTGGGAGAAGAGCAAACTTTGCCCCGTGCAGAGGATCTCTTTTCTCGGTATGGATATCGACTCGGTCGCCATGTCCGCGCAGCTTACGAGCTAGCGCGCGCGCAGTCACTGCTGACTTGCCTGAGACAGTTCGAGGGCAAGAGTGCGGTTCCACTGAAACTTTTTCAGAGGCTCCTGGGCATATGGCTTCTGCAGCCGCGGCAACGCCGCTCGGATTGCTTCATATGAGACCGCTTCAGCTTTGGCTTCGCGACCGAGTCCCGAGGTGGGCATGGCAACACGGCACCCTCCGAGTAACAGTTACTCCGACCTGCCGTCAGACCTTCACCCCGTGGTCGAACCTCAGTTTTCTACGGGCCGGAGTGCCCCTGGAACGAGCTTCGCGGCATGTTGTTGTAACGACAGATGCCTCCTCCACGGGCTGGGGTGCCATGTGCAATGGACGTGCTGCCGCGGGCTCCTGGACAGGACCCCGTCGCCTCTGGCATGTCAATTGCCTCGAGTTGCTGGCCGTACGTCTTGCTTTGCGCCGCTTCCGGGCCGTGCTCAAGAACCAACACGTACTAGTCCGCTCAGACAATACCGCCACTGTAGCGTACATCAACCATCAAGGTGGTCTACGCTCCCGCCGTATGTCGCAACTCGCCCGCCACCTCCTCATATGGAGTCAGAAGCATCTGAGGTCGCTTCATGCCATTTACATCCCCGGAGCCCTGAACTGTGCAGCGCACGGCTTCAGCCCCTCCCGGGAGATTGGCGACTCCATCCCCAGTCGGTTCAGCTAATTTGGGACCAGTTCGGGGACGCACAGATAGATCTGTTTGCCTCTCACGACTCGACCCATTGCGCCCTGTACTATTCCCTGACCGAGGGCACGCTCGGCACGGATGCACTGGCGCACAGCTGGCCGCGGGGCCGCAAATATGCGTTTCCCCCAGTGAGCCTTCTTGCGCAGAACCTGCGCAAGGTCAGGGAGGACGAGGAGCAGGTCATTCTGGTCGCGCCATACTGGCCCGCCCGGACCTGGTTCTCCGAACTAGTAGTCCTCGCGACAGCACCTCCCTGGCCGATTCCCCTGAGGAAGGACCTCCTTTCTCAGGGACGGGGCACCCTATGGCACCCTCGTCCCGATCTTTGGAACCTCCACGTGTGGCTCCTGGACGGGACGAAGCAGGTTTGAGTACCCTTCCACCTACGGTGGCGGCTACCATCACTTCCGCTAGAGCGTCGTCCACGAGACACGTCTACGCGTTGAAGTGGAACCTCTTCGTCAACTGGTGCTCTTCTCTTCAAGAAGACCCCCGGAGATGTTCGATTAGTGTCGTGCTTTCCTTCCTTCAAGATAGGCTGGAGCGAAGGCTGTCTCCCTCCACCCTGAAAGTCAATGTTGCCGCTATTGCCGCACACCATGACCCAGTCGAAGGTAAGTCTGTTGGAAGGCACGACCTGATCATCAGGTTCCTGAGAGGAGCGAGGAGACTGAATCCTCCTCGTCCTCCTCTCGTTCCCTCTTGGGACCTCTCAGTGGTTCTAACTGCCCTGCGGAGTGCTCCCTTTGAGCCTTTGCAATCAGTGGAGCTTAAGTTCCTGTCTATGAAGACAGCGCTCCTGGTTGCATTGGCCTCCATCAAGAGGGTGGGGGACTTGCATGCATTCTCCGTTGACGAAGCGTGCCTGGAATTTGGGCCGGCTTACTCTCACGTGATCCTGAGACCCCGGCCTGGATATGTGCCCAAGGTTCCTACCACTCCCTTCCGGGACCAGGTGGTGAACCTGCAAGCGCTGCCCCCGGAGGAGGCAGACCCAGCCTTGGCACTGCTCTGTCCAGTACGCGCCCTCCGCGCCTATGTAGACAGGACGCAGTGTTTCAGGACTTCAGACCAGCTCCTTGTCTGTTATGGTGGGAAGCTGAAGGGAAAGGCTCTCTCCAAGCAAAGGCTGTCTCACTGGATAGTGGACGCCATTGCCTTGGCATACCAGCAGCAAGGTCGACCGTGCCCCCTTGGTGTGACCGCCCACTCCACCCGGAGTGTGGCATCCTCTTGGGCTCTAGCGCATGGCGCCTCGCTAACAGACATCTGCAGAGCTGCAGGCTGGGCGACACCTAACACATTCGCCAGATTCTACAATCTCCGAGTGGAGCCAGTGTCCTCTCATGTACTCGCTTCAACCAGCTAGTACTGGACCCGCTCAGGTGTCTTCGCTTGCTCGCCATTCCACTCCACGGACTGGATACGTGCGATATTCTCCTCAGGTGAACTTCCCCAAAAAGCCCTGAGTTCCTCCAGCACTCTTGACGTTGGCGCCAGTGTCTATTGCCTGTGCGTCGGCTAGGTGCCTCCCGTGTGCATGGTCCCTCCTCTGAGCGACCCCCATATGTGTATTTCCACTGTAAGCCTCTCTGAGCGTGTGTCTTTCCCTTGGCAAGCCACCTTGCCACCCCTGGGGTTGAAATATTCCACCTGCGGCTGGACACCCCAGTGTTCTCCATATGTCTCCTTCGGGTCATATGTGTATTCTCTAAGTCCCCCCCCTCTGGGTTGGCAGTAATTGCATATTTCCCCTAAACTTTGGGATATGCCCCCAGTGTACCTTGGTATTCCTGTGCTAAATAGGAGTCCTTCGTCCGTGCCAGTCTCACGACAGGGATCTCAGATTTACGCAGGGCACTGGAAGACAGCTGAGAAGGTGGCGTGATTAGACTGGTAACCCCATTCGTCGTCATCCGACGTAACTCGGAGTGACAACGAAAGGGAACGTCTCGGTTACGTATGTAACCCTCGTTCCCTGAGTAGGGAACGGAGACGTTACGTCTGCCTGCCACTTTCCGCTGTACCGCGGGGATCGCCTGAGCTCAGTCTTGGCTCCTCAGCGAAGAAACATATCTGCCTGTTGCCGGCGTCCTCCTTTTATACCCACGAGGTAAGGCGGAGATACGCTATGCAAATTCCGCAGACCCATGGCATTTCTTTGCCATTGGCTCGTTTTGTAATACTCGAAGTCGATAGGTGTTCTAAGCGAAACCCCATTCGTCGTCATCCGACGTAACGTCTCCGTTCCCTACTCAGGGAACGAGGGTTACATACGTAACCGAGACGTTTTCCTAACCAATGGGAATATTAGCAAAACGTTCTGACAACTTATTTTTGTTTGCTGGGTAGTAGTATAAACAATTAGAAATGATAGTAAATGATGGTTCAAAACAGAAAGAAATACGAAGCTAATACGTAGGGATGGCTGACGCGAAACAGTCCTTCCGAAGCTTTGCGAGATCCCGAAGCGCAGATGTTTCGAAACACTAGGCTTGTTTGAGATGCGCCTTGCCTCGCCTTAAATATACAGGCGAGAGTAGGCGGCTGCAGTGAGGGGAGGAGTGGAAAAACCGCAGGCAAGCCGGACAGTTCTCGCTTCTCGCAGTGGATCTGACACCTTCGAGATCAATGATGGATATCGCGGGATTCACGCTCGTGCACAATGTTGCTAATAAACTGGATGTAATTTAAGTTCTGTTGTTTTTATATGAAAATAAATATAATGAACAAGACACCCAAAGTACTTGTTATTTAATTCCATTCCAAATAAGTGTTTATCAATCATTTTTTCTTTAATACAGACATAGGCTATGTGTTATATATATATACATAGGCCTACATATATATATATATATATATGAAGAGTTCAGATGCAAAAGCCTCTAAGTGCCATCTGAAATTTTCTTCTACAATGATCATTTTTATCAAGCTCGTATATTTAAGTTCAGTAATTTCACTTAAATGACAATTAACAGATAAATTCCCTTGACATTTAATTGAAATTAATGAAATAAAATATACGAGCTTGATAAAAATGATCATTCTAGAAGAAATTTTCAGATGGCACTTAGAGGCTTTTGCATCTGAACTCTTCATATATATAATAAAATGACATTGCATAACCCATAGAGATCGCACTGTCCGAGAGTTTGGGAATATTCACACATAACATACATGTATATGTATATACACATAAAACATACATCCGAGTTTTAAAATCAAACATTTTAAAAGAGAACAATACGTAACGGTTGTTTAAACCAATCAACATTAAGCTGTGTCGTCAGCAAGTCGTTTCCCATTAGAGGCTTGTTCGACTTGAACTGGCGCTGCACAGACCGATCGGTTGATGACATCAAAGTACCGCGAGAGCGATTCAAAAGCATAAGGAGCCGTCTGCTCTCTAATCGCTCTCGCGGTACTTTGATGTCATCAACCGATCGGTCTGTGCAACGCTGGTTCAAGTCGAACAAGCCTCATGCTTTTGAACAGCGCAGTCGGTGGAGAGCAACTGCGCGCGACTGCAGAATCCGACACGTGCGCCTTGCGCTCGCGAGAGTATTTTGACACACGTCAGCATGACATCAGAGCAAGGCGGACCGCACTCGGACACATTTCTAACCGGCATGCATTACGCGCTGATCACCGGTGATCGGTTCTGCGCAGATTTTGCTAATCTCAAACAAGCCTAATGTTTCATCAGGTGTGATCCGCCGAATCAGCGTTTGATTGACACGGTCGGAAACAGACCACACAATCGCACATCTGTATAAAAGTGAAATCAACGAATATTGACCTCGTGGGTTTTTGTGAGAGGAGTTTGATTTCGAGATAGCGGATTTTTGGTGATATAGTGACATTTATAGTGCGCTTTGTTTAGTTATATTTAGGCTTACATTTAAATTTACACAACATATTGACTGATAGGCTAGAGACACAGAGTATACATATAGTGACACATTAATAGATACATAGATATAAATATATATAGACAGCTAGATTAATAGATAGATAGATAGATAGATAGATAGATACATACATACATACATACATACATACATACATACATACATACATACATACATATATAGATAAAGATAGCCTACATATATAAATACATAGATTATAGATACATTTATAGATACTTGTCTAAAAAAAATATATTATAGATATATATTATATATATAGATATCTAAATGATAGATTGTAGATACATATATCTAATTACATAGATAGATTAGAGATACATATCTAGATAGATTTGGATAGATAGATAAAATGGAGGCTCCCCAGAAGAGATGCCGTACATCTGTGGTGTGGGAGCATTTCCATTTAGAAACCCCAAATAAAGTGAGATGTGTGTATTGTGATCGGCAGCTCGCCTACTGCAACAATACATCATCCATGATGCGCCATTTGAGGAGCCCTCATCCTGCCATTTTGCAGGGTGCAGAGGATGGCATTCCCCCTGTACCTAGGCCTGCTACTGACACTGCTGGGCCATCTAAGCAAGGTATGCATAGATGTATCCATCACCATCAACATCATCACCATCACCATCAACACCAGTAGAAACACAGGGCATTTTATGGGAACTTTTTGATACTCGTATCCATCAAACCCAGATGATACACAATGCTACAGCTGATGCCACAGTGGAAGTGAAAAAATACATCAACGATGCGTATTTGCCCAGAACTCATGATCCACTAATTTACTTGAAAGAGAGAGCAGTAATCTTTCCTCATTTGTATGTCCTAGCTAAAAAATATCTTTGCATGCCAGCAACAAGTGTCCCTTGTGAGAGGATTTTTTCAAAGGCTGGAGAAATTATCTGTAAAAAAAGAAGTAGGCGAAGTCCTTCCACAGCAGAAAAATTAATATTTTTGAATAAAAATATGTAAAAAAGTGAGACATTGTGGCTTGATTTATTTTATTAATATTCATTTTGCAAGACCAAAATAAAATTATGCACAGGGAGGAGCCTAAAGGTTACAAGATTCACATATTAGAAAAGTACAATAATAAAAAAACAAAAAATTTTCATGTCTCGTCAAGGTTGTTTCAGATCAACACCTGCAAGTGACCACTAGGTGTCACCGTTGAGACAGGTGTCGGATTGATTCGAAGCCTCGTAACAATATGGACCATTTGGTTCAACTGTTTCATTGCTTCACGAAGCCTCGATCTGCCCATCACTACTAATACGAGGCTTAGACGGAGCTTACAGCCTCGAAGCAGACAAAACTCACAGCAGGCAGCGAGTAGTAGCAACACACGTCATAATATGAATGGTATACGTCAACAAGAACGGACAAAGACTGAATGAACTGAGGGAAACTAAATACAGAGACTGATGACAATAATGAATAGGAGACAGGTGATATGGGTGAAGATAATTAACTAAACACAGGTGAATTAACTGAGGACAAACGAGGAGCGGGAAAACTGAACAGGACTAAACCAAAACACTGAGAAAAAGGGGGAAAGAGTCAAGTGAGGAACCGGGAGAAGAGACATTGCTGGATAGGAAAGTTTTTGTTTTGTTTCTTACTTAGTTGTTGTAGGTTTATTTTGTTTGTTTTGTTTGCGGGTTCATGGCATAATCTGATTTGTGACTGGATCAGAATGGCAAACTATAGTGGATGTTCAGAGGATGAAGATATGCAGATGGGTTGGGAAAAGAGTACTAGTAGGAAAGGAGGAGGGAAAAAAGAAAATAGAAATAGTCAGATGACAAAGAAGAGAACATTAGAAGAGGATGAAGAAATTTGAGAAGTAAGGAAAAAGATAATGATGGAAGAGTTTAAGATTATTCTTAAATTTAAAGAGGGGAATGAAATTACATCAGTTAGCCCGATCACTCTTACAAATGGATTGAAGAAAGCGATTGGGGAAATAGAAATGGCGAAAGTGTTGCGTGATGGGAGCCTATTGGTGAAATGCAAAAATATTGAGCAGAAAAATAAAACTATGAAACTGCAATCAGTATGTAAGAAAGAAATAGTGGAGAAAAAAATAATTGGTGAGAAGAGAGGAACTAAGGGAGTGATAACAGGAATTCCTGTAGAAGAGAATCTGGAAGAACTAAGGAAAGTGATTAAAGGAGGAATGATCACAGAAATCACTCGAATGCAGGCTTTCAGAAATGGAGAAAAAACAGATAGTGAGTCTGTACTGCTACAGTTTAAAGATGATGTACTTCCTATGAAAGTGATGGTAGGATACATGAGCTTTAACGTCAGAGAATATGTACCTCCTCCATTAAGATGTTATAAATGTCAGCGGTATGGAAATACTGCAAATGTATGTAAAGGGAAACAGAGATGTGGTAGATGTGGAGGAGAACATGCATATGGAGAGTGTGGGAGTAATGTTACAATAAAGTGTTGTAATTGTGGAGGAAACCACACAGCAGCATATGGGGGCTGTGAAATCCGAAAAAAGGCAGTTGAGGTTCAAAAAGTAAAATCAAATCAGAAAGTAACATATGCAGAGGCTGTGAAAATATATAATAATGAAAGAGAAAAAGAAGACATTGGTACGAATAAAGAAGGAACGGGGTCAAAACAGGAAAATACAGGAATGTCAATGGATAGGATAGTGCTTTTTGTAGCATATGTCATAAATTGTTCAGAACAAGCAAAAACAAAAACAGAGAAGATAAAAATCATAGTTAAGGCAGCAGCAAAATTCCTAAACATGAGAGATTTGTCATGGGAAAAGATACATGCTGATCTTAACCATGGAGAAGGGAACGGAGATACAGCTTCTCAAAGCATAACTTAATGTTGGTAATTCAATGGAATGCTAGAAGTTTGTTAGCAAATGGATATGAGTTTAAGGGATATATTGATAAACTAGGAAAGAAACCAGATATCATTTGCATTCAGGAAACATGGCTCAAAACTAATCTGGATTTCATTATTAAGGGATATAATACCATGCGTGAAGATAGAAGAAATGGAATTGGAGGGGGATGTGCAATATTTATTAAAGAGGGTATAGTACATAGGAGGTTAAAAACAATACAAGAATTAGAGGTAATAGTTGTTGAAATATGGAATAAGAAAGAAAGTATCAAAGTGATTATCTTTTATAACCCATGTAAGAAACTAGAGAGAGTGCAACTAGAGTCAATACTGGAGGAGTGGAGAGGAAAAATGATTTGGTGCGGGGATTTTAATGCACATAGTAAGGTGTGGGGTGAAAAAGAAGATTTGAATGGAGAAATTTTAGAAGAAATATTGGATGAAAAGGAATTGGTATGTCTAAATGATGGGTCTGGTACAAGAATAAATTTAAGTAAGGGTATAGAGACTGCAATAGATCTTACGTTGGTGTCCCAGTCTTTGGGAGGGATAAGTAGTTGGGAAGTGAAAAAGGAAAGTACTGTAGGGAGTGATCATTATCCTATATATATAGAAATTGGAATAGAAAGGGATATGCAAAAGAAAGAAAGAGTAAGTAGGTGGAAATTTGAGGAAGCAGATTGGAACAATTTTAGAATATTGTCCAAAGAAAAATTAAAGGAGGTTTGTATAAATCAGGGAGTTGAAGATCTTAATGAAAAAATAAGTAGTATTATTTTAGGTGCAGCAAAAGAGTCGATACCAAAAAGAGGAGGCAGTATTAGAAAGAAAATTGTTCCGTGGTGGACACAAGAATGCACAAAGGTAATTAAAGAGAGAAATAAAGCATTTAAAATCCTGAAAAGAACACATAACTTTCAGAATTTAATTGATTATAAGAGGAAGCAGGCTGTAGTAAGGAAGACAATAAAGAGAGTTAAGAAAAACTTTTGGGGGAAGTATTGTGAATCTCTAGGAAGAAGTACACCACTAGATAGAGTATGGGGTATGATTAAAAGAATGTCAGGAAATAAAAGAGAGTATGGATATCCTATAATGAAAGAAGGTGAGAAAATAATAATAGAGAACAAAGGGAAAGCAGAGTTGCTGGCAAGGACATTTGTTAGAATACATAGCAATAGTAATTTGAGTAATGAGGAAAAGACGCAGAGGGAGAAAACAATAAGAGATAGTGTTGAAGTAATACAGGATGGTGGGGAAAATGAAAGTACCATAAATGTGATGTTTACAATGGGTGAGTTGAATAATGTCTTAAGAAAATCGGGAAGAACAACGCCAGGGATTGATCAAATAAGTTATTGTATGATTAAAAATTTAAATGATGAGAGTAAAGAAACGTTATTAAAGTTATATAATAAGGTATGGGAAGTAGGATGTTTGCCAAAACAGTGGAAAGAATCAATTATCGTACCTATATGTAAACCAGGTAAGGATCCGAGTTTGGCAGAAAGTTATAGACCGATTGCTTTAACTTCACATGTAGGGAAAATTATGGAAAAAATGATAAATGAAAGATTAAAGTATTATTTGGAGACAAAGGAATTGATAAAGGATTACCAGAGTGGGTTTAGAAAGGGACGAAGCACAATAGATCCGGCTATATGTTTAGAGAGTGAAATTAGAAAAGCTCAAATTAATAAAGAAAGTATATTATCTGTATTTTTTGATGTTGAGAAGGCGTACGATATGTTGTGGAAACAAGGACTTTTGATTAAGAGTTATCAATTGGGAATAAAAGGGAGAATGTATAGTTGGATTAAAAAATTTTTAACTGATAGGTGGATCGCAGTAAGAGTAGGGACAGAATTGAGTACAAAGTATTTAGTGGAAAATGGAACTCCTCAAGGGAGTATAGTTAGTCCAGTTTTGTTTTCAATTATGATAAATGAAGTGTTTAGTAGAGTTGATAGATCTATAAGGGTTGCTTTATTCGCAGATGACGGTGTTATGTGGAAAAAGGGAAGAAATATAGATTATATAGTGAGGAAGATGCAAGAGGCAATTGGGAAGGTAGAGAGTTGGGGAATGGAATGGGGTTTTAGGTTTTCAGTGGCAAAGACCAAAGTAATCTGTTTTTCTCAAAGGAAAAATCAAGAACAGTTTCAACTTAAACTTTATGATAAAAATCTAGAGAGAGTGGAATGTTTTAAATATCTTGGGATATGGTTTGACAAAAAACTTATCTGGAAAATACATATTGAGAAAGTTGTTGAAAAATGTAAAAGAATATTGAATGTAGTAAGATGTCTGAGAGGTAGAGAGTGGGGAGCAAATAGGACTTCATTGAAAGTAGTTTATATTGGATTAATTAGGGCAGTTATAGATTATGGATGTACAGTTTACCAGTCTGCTTCAAAAACTTTACTGAAAAAGTTGGATGTTATTCAAAGTCAGGCGTTGAGACTCTGTTGTGGTGCTTTTAAAACAACCCCAGTAGCGGCATTACAAGTAGAAATGAATGAGATGCCATTAGAGATTAGAAGAAATCAGATAGCATTAACGTACTGGGCAAATTTAAAAGGGCATAAGGAAAGTCACCCGACTCAGAAGGTGTTACAACCATGTCAAGAAAGGGAAAGACGACAGATTAAGAGCTTTGGTTGGATAATAAGGGTTGCAGTCGATGAGATAGGGATAGGAGATATGACGGTAAGTCCAACTGTGCCATTATCTAATGTTCCACCTTGGCTATTAGGGGAGTTAGAGGTAGATTTGCACCTTTTAGAGTGGAAAAAAGAGAATAGTTTTGATAGGAGTCAGGTTAGTAGATATATAGAGGAGAATTATTCTATGTTTATTAAGATATATACAGATGCATCAAAAACAGAAGATAATAGAGTAGGAGCTGCGTTCATTATACCAGAAGTGAATGTTATGTTAAATAAGAGAGTAAATGATAAAATGTCAGTGTATACAGGAGAAATGCTGGCCATTCTCTTAGCCCTTGAGTGGGTTGAAAATAGTAGGTCAAGGGAAGTGTTAATAGGGTCAGATTCAAGTAGTGCGTTAACCAGTATTAAGAACATGCAATCCGAAGCAAGACATGATATTTTGTTGGAAATAGCCCAAGCTGTTTATAGAGTTAATAGAGTAGGAGTAGTAATAAAATTCATCTGGATTCCAGCTCATATAGGAGTAGAAGGAAATGAAATGGCAGACAAATATGCCAAAATTGCAACCAAAAGAACAGAGATAGATATGGTAATAAGCTATAGTAAGGCGGAAGTTAAAAGCATAATCAAAGAAGAAATGAGAAAGAAGTGGCAAGAGGAGTGGAATAAAGAAACAAAAGCAAGAATGTATTACAGTATCCAAAAGAGGGTAGGAGGTATGAGAGAAAATAATAGGAATAAAAGGGAAGAGGACATTATTTCAAGAATGAGATTTGGGCATACTGGATTGAATAGTACGCTTAAATTAATAGGGAAACATGAAAACGGGATGTGTGAGGTCTGTAATATTAATGAAACAGTAGAACATGTTATTATAAATTGTCAAAAGTATAAGGAGGAAAGGATGAGGCTGAAAAACTGGTTTAGAAAAGAAAAAATTAGATTTGAAATGAAGGAACTATTACAAATGAATTCAGGACATGTAGGGTATAGAGCGATATTTATGTTTTTGAGTAAAACAGGGCTTAGTAGAAGAATATGAGTTGAGTTGTCTTAGAAAGTTGTATTTAATAATAATGATAATGTATGAATATTAATAATGTTATTAAATATTTATGAAGTTATTTATTGGTTTTATTATGGATGTATGTATTTATTTATATATTTATTTAAGGGTAGTGAGGAAAGGCTATTGTGATCCACACTCCATATCAGAAGGTGCCGGTAATGCACACTTAAAAGTTGTTTGCCAACCGCCATTAAAAGAAAGAAGAAGAAGAAGAAGAAAGGGGGAAAGAGAGTCACACAGATACAGTTACAAATGATTTGCTTTTATCATCCGATTGTGGTTGTATATCTCTCTACTAGTGTTACTTGATCTTAGTGCTACATTTGTTACCATTTACCACAGCATTCTTTTAAATAGACTTGAAAATTATGTTGGCATTAGTGGAATTGCATTAGCATGGTTTAAATCAGGCGTCTCCAACCTTTCTTCATTTGAGAGCTACTTTTTTTAAAAGATAGTGGCCGAGAGCTACTTAAATCTCTTAAATAATCTCTCATAACTCTCATATTAACAACCATCTAAACTGTTTAAGACCTAAAATAGTTTTTGTAGGCCTATATGTCACCCTTAAATGTCAGAGAAAAGAACAGAGTCAGAGATTAATTTTTTTTATAGAAAATTGTTCTTTGCATATTATACTGTAAAAACACATAATTACAGTTGATATTATTGTGCATCTTAACTGGAGATGAGATGGCATGAAAATTTCATTTCATGATTATAGTGACCAAAATGATCACGATTATCATAGAATCCTGTTCAAAAAGTACTAATACTACACAATAAAGTCAATTCAACAAGTTTTATGTCAAAAACCAGCAAATAACAAATATAATTAGCATTACTATGTACTTTTTGTTCACATAAACATTAAAATAACAACATTAAAAATGATGGCCAGATTTTAAAGGAGTGTCTTGCGACATGTTATCTACTAACATGTACAAGTTCAAATAAAGTTTTGACAAAAAAAGATTTATAAAAAGAAACCTCGCATATTTCAGCCTTTAAATCATTTTTATAAAAAGAATGAGTCACAAAAGATAAATTACTGACTTTTAGAATGCACATTAGCTTATCTTTTATTATTAATACTAAAATGCGGTCCGATTTTCCCGTGGCGTCTGTCGTTGCTATGCAACTATGCACTGCGCTCTCCACAATGACAAAGTTTTAATGGATTTTTTCATCTCGCTATGCCTGGAAAAAATGAGTGCGAAGCTTCAATTATGAGCTTCCTACATTTGAAATAATGAACTTGAGCGCGCAAAAGACGCGATCGGCCCCTTGGCGAGCTACCTCCAATGAGGCCACGAGCTACTGGTAGCTCGCGAGCGACATGTTGGAGACCCCTGGTTTAAATCATACGTATCTGACCGTTATCAGTTTGCAGTAAAATGAAGAAATGTCTTTATAGATCACAAGTTTACTATCGAGGACCACAAGGCTCAGTACTAGGACCATTGTTGTTCACTCTGTACATGCTATCATTGAGAGATATTATTAGGAAGCATGGGATTAGTTTTCACTGTTATGCCGATGATACTCAGCTCTATATCTCTTTGTGCCCTGAGGAAACTTGCCAATTAAGGAAATTAACAGAATGCATAGCTGATATAAAAATTTAGATGACTAGTGATTTTCTATTACTTAATTCTGAGTTTCTAATGATTGGACCAAAAAAGCCCTCACGTAATAACCTAGAATACTGTCTAACAATTGATGGCTGCTCTGTCAAGTCTTCGTCGTCGGTTAGGAACCTGGGTGTGCTCTTTGATACCAATCTTTCATTTGAAAGCCACGTTTCTAGCATCTGTAAAACCGCATTCTTCCATCTTAAAAATATATCTAAATTACAACATAAGCTTTCAATGAAAAATGAAGAACAGTTAGTTCATGCGTTGATGACCTCAATGTTACATTCTGGTCTTTATACTCACAGACTCAAGAATATCTTGTTTAACACCCAACGGGTGATGGTTTATTAAGCAATACGTTTGAACACATACAGAGTGCATTAACGGTGCAACATCATAACATGCGAGCCTCTGCGTGCAACCCAATAAGCGGTAAGTGCTGCTACCATAAGATTACCAAGGCTCTACATTATAGCACCTTCCCCGCATGCTAAACAATCCCTATTGTTACATCCTTTCTCTTTTGAAACTGAGACTTCTAATGTCTTCTTAATGCCTGCACAACTTAAATGTCGTATTCACAGTGTTGTATTTTGTTTTTCTCTCTGTAGACTATCAACAAACACATTTCCGAAATATATATCTCTATACAAAAAAAAAAAAAAAGGTTGCCCTTAACCAATTAGCATTGGCTTACATCATACATAACATTGTAACTTTCAAAACCTAATAACATTCAAAGAGCTGTTCCTTCAAGCTTAATGTGTTAAAAAGTCCATGTAACACGGTGGTTTCTTCACTATGCGGCCAGACCAGGTAGTGACTGGCACATCACTGTTGGTGTTATCTAAGGGTGTGACCTGCTCGGAGGTACAGAGGGGAGAGCCGGTCTCCGAGTGTCCAGTGTCATCAGTGTCTATGACTGGGGGGTCGGCTGGGGGTCGCTCCAGGAGCCCATCTGAGATGTCTCCGATTTCTCCTGAGAACATTGCCTGTGTCTAAGTGGACCTCGTAGGACCCTGCATCAATAGGCCTCTGTATGTTACCTAGCCTCCAGACATTGTATGGTGCAAATGGTTGTATTCGCACACGGTCACCTGGTTTCAGCTCATCCAAATCTCTAGCTGATCTGTCATAGTAGGCACACTGACGTAGTTGGTTGTTGATCAGATCCTCCTGTGCACTTATGACTTGTGGTTGCAGAAGAATTGTCTTTGTAGGTAACAGTGTTCTGGTACGGCGGTTAAGCAGTCTCTGTGCTGGACTGGAAATCAGGCCCTGTGATGGAGTATTGCGATGGTCTAGCATAGCAAGATACGGGTCCCGTCCTGCAGCTTTGGCTTTGCACATGAGCATCTTTGCTGTCTTCACGGCTGACTCAGCTTTGCCGTTACTCTGAGGGTAACCTGGAGATGACGTATTGTGTTGGTATTCCCAAAGTCGGCTGAATCTCTGGAATTCTTTGGATGCATATTGTGGGCCATTGTCGGAAATTACAATATCCGGGATACCCTGACGAGCAAAATGGGCTTCCAGTTTCTTTATCAATGTTGTCGACTTTGTGTCTGACAGGTGATCTATTTCCCAAAAATTGGAATAATAGTGTACAGTGATCAGATAGTCTCTGTTGTCAAAATTAAAGAGATCTGTTCCCACCTTTGCCCACGGTCTGCTTGGCATCTCATGTGGCTGTAATGTTTCTCTCTGTTGTCTATTGTCCACTGATCTCCAGATGTCACACTTTGCAATATGTGTCTAAATTTGATCTGTCATGCCCTGCCAATAGACACACTCTCTAGCCCTCCGTAAGCCGCCTTCAACACTTGGATGAGAGGAGTGCAGACGGTGAGTGATCTCTCTCTTTAGTGTGTCAGGGATAACAGTGCGTTCACCCCTGAACATTACTCCATCCTGATAGGTCAGTTCCTCCTGGAATGAGAAGTACTGCCTGATTTCCCACGGTGTCTTGTTTTTGTCCTTTGGCCATCCTTTGCGCATGGTGTTGATAAGGATCTGTAGTGTTTTGTCCTCTTTGGTAGCAGAGCGGATGGCGTTGAGTCTGTCTGATGAGATCGGCAGGTGATTTATCACATTGAAAGTCTTTATTTCCACTTCCACTGAGCCATCTCATAACATGTCTTTACCTGGTACATACACTACCTCCAAGTCATACTTCCGTATCCGTAGCATCATTCGTTGCAGTCGTTTGGGTGCACTGAGTAGCGGTTTCCTTACTATAACCTCTAAGGGTTTATGGTCACTTTGCACCGTCACTTTACGACCATTGGTGCATTGGTGGAACTTTTCCATGCTGAATACCAAAGCTAGAAACTCTTTTTCTATTTGTGCGTACCCACGTTCTGTTTGTGATAGTGCTCTGCTCGCAAATGCAATGGGCTTACCCCTCTGCATGAGTGCTGCACCTAAACCTGTATCTGAGGCATCACACTGTACAGTCAGTTCCTCATCTGGGCTGTAAAACGTTCAATAGTGTCTTTAAGTTTGTGAAATGCCTCCTCATGTTGCTCTGTCCAGTTCCACTCACTGTCTTAATGTGTCAGCTTTCTCAGTGGCTCACATTGGTCAGAGAGATGTGGGCAAAACTTGGCCAGGTAACACACCATGCCCAACAGTCTCTGAACTGATTTCACATCTGTTGGTCTCGGCGAATGTCGTCAGGTAACTGGATTCCTCATGAAGCTTGACATGCCAGAAACCACTTTTGACATCACACACTGGGAATACCTTGGCTTTAGACAGGTCTGGGAGAATGTCCTCAATAGTGGGCAGTGGAAAGTGGCTGCGCTTTAATGCTTTGTTTAATGGTTTGGGGTCAATGCACAATCTCAGGTTTCCATTTTGTTTCTGTACAACAACCATACCGCTGATCCAGTCTGTGCTGCACTCGACAGGTGTTATGATTCCTCTGCGCTGTAGATCCTGTAGTTCCTCTTTGAGTGGTTTCATCATAGAGACTGGCACACGTCTCTTGGGCAACTGCACTGGTTTTACAGCTTTATCTACCTCTATTTTGTACTCTCCTTCTAGACATCCGTCTCCAGTGAATACATCAGCATACTCATCTTTGTTTTTTTTCATGCACCACTTTCCATTTGTAAGTCTTTCTGTGGTGACAATGCTGTCTATTGCATTATATTCCCATAGCGCACCTTTATGAGCTTCATGGCTTCACTTGCTTTATTACCAAGCAACGGTACAGCGCCATCTCCATCTACCACTTGGAACTCGAGCTGGTACAGTTTCTGGTTTCTAGGATTTCTCAACTTAACTTTACATTTTCCCAGTGGTCTCAGTCTGCTCTTGTTGTACATGAGTAATACACTTTCTGTGTGTTCCAGATTTCTTTCTGGGTTTATCAAATCGATCGGAATGATGTTGAATGTGGCACCACAGTCAATTTCAAATTTCACCATGTCTGTTCCAAGAAGCATGCCTGCAAACAGCTGGGTGTCATCTGCTCTGCTCGTGCCCACTGCATTAACATCCTCTACCTGTGCTTCAGTAACACACAGGATTTCCTCATATTCGTCACTTTCACATTCTGTTACCTTATGTACAATAGTCTTTTCTCTGTGTTCTTGGCAAGCTCTACATTTGGCTGCAAAGTGGTTGTCCTTTCCACATTTTTTGCACTTCTTGCCATAAGCTCGGCATTTCTGCTTATTTTTTTCATGTGTCTTACCACAGAACTTGCAGTCCACTGTGTCACTTGTCGGTCTCTGGTGCACTGCTCCTCGTAATGCATGCACTTCTTCCACCATCGGCCCTGAGATGGCTTTACAGTTCTCCCGCGACAACTCTGCAGCTTTGCACAGCTGTATGCACGTGTCCAGCGACATATTTTTTTCAAGCAGCAGTTTCTCTCTCATGCTTGTGCTGTTTAATCCACATACAATACGGTCGCGGATAAGCGAGTCTCTCAGTTGTCCGAAGTTGCATGTTTTCGCCAGTACTCTTAGTTCCGTGACATAGCTGTCAATAGACTCATCTGACCTCTGGTTCTTGGTGAAGAAGCGATACCGTTCTACAATTTTGTTCACACAAGGATTGCAATGTCCATCAAACTTGTCAATAATGTCTTTTAACCTCCATGTATCTCTGGCGACGTCCCTCATTATCGTGTCCATTAATTCTTGGACGCTTTCGCCAACAAGATAGCTGAAAAGTGTCACCTTTTTCTTTTCATCATCGTCACTCACTGTTAACTCCACATAAAGCATAAACTCATCCTTCCATGTCTTCCAGGACCATGAAAGATCGTTGAAGTCCAAACACAATGTCTGAGGCGGCTTCAATCCTTCCATGTTGTACACGGGGATGCTCACGGGTAGCAACTCTGCTAACGTCACCGTTACGGTCTCGTTAAACGGCCTAAGTCCACTACCGCTGCCACCATGTTATATTCTGGTCTTTATACTCACAGATTCAAGAATATCTTGTTTAACACCCAACGGGTGATGGTTTATTAAGCAATACGTTTGAACACATACAGAGTGCATTAACGGTGCAACATCATAACATGCGAGCCTCTGAGTGCAACCCACTAAACGGTCCATGCTGCGACCATAATATTACCAAGGCTCCGCCTCATAGCACATTCCCACATGCTAAACAATCCCTATTGTTACACTCAAGGCTAGATTATTGTAATGCTCTTGTGGGTGGTTGCCCTGCATGCATAATAAACAAACTACAGCTGGTCCAAAACGCAGCAGCTAGAGTTCTTACTAGAACCAGAAGTATGACCATATTAGCCTGGTTCTGTCAACACTGCATTGGCTCCTTATTAAACAATATATACATTTTAAAATATTGCTGATTACTTACAAAGTGCTAAATGGTTTAGCTCCCCAGTACTTGAGTGAGCTCTTAACACATTATAGTCCTTCACGTCTATTGCGATCTCAAAACTCTGGCCAGTTGATAATACCTAGAATATCAAGATCGACTGCTGGCGGTAGATCCTTTTCCTATTTAGCACCTAAACTCTGGAACAGTCTTCCTAACATTGTCCGGGAAGCAGACACACTCTTTCAGTTTAAATCTAGACTAAAAACACATCTCTTTAACCTGGCATACACATAAAAAATTATACATTCCTATTATTCAAATCAGTTAAATGATTATTAGGCTGCATAAATTAGGTCAGCCGGAACCGGGAACACTTCCTATAACACTCAATGTACTCGTTACATCATAAGAAGAATGGCATCTACGCTAATGTTAGTCTTTCTGCTTATTCCGAGGTTTATTGTAATCAGCTGGATCCAGGCCATATCCGGATCAGATGGTGGACCTTTGCCTAGACACGACCACAACACATGATATAGTCAGCCAGATCCGGGCCATATCCAGACCAGATGGAGGACCTGCACCTAGACACGACCACAACACATGATATAGTCAGCCAGATCCGGGCCATATCCAGACCAGATGGAGGACCTGCACCTAGACACGACCACAACGCAACCCTGAAGTGTCAGCAGAGATTGTATGAACTAGACTCTCCTCTGTGAAGGCCTCATCGACACGACAGCCATCTGCACTGGTCCTCAACAAATCCTTCTCCATGCGGGCGTGATTCCGATTTTCAACCAGATGGAACTGGATAATACAGGTCCTTCTCAAAAAATTAGCATATTGTGATAAAGTTCATTATTTTCCATAATGTAATGATAAAAATTAAACTTTCATATATTTTAGATTCATTGCACACCAACTGAAATATTTCAGGTCTTTTATTGTTTTAATACTGATGATTTTGACATACAGCTCATGAAAACCCAAAATTCCTATCTAAAAAAATTAGCATATTTCATCCGACCAATAAAAGAAGTGTTTTTAATACAAAAAAAGTCAACCTTCAAATAATTATGTTCAGTTATGCACTCAATACTTGGTCAGGAATCCTTTTGCAGAAATGACTGCTTCAATGCGGCGCGGCATGGAAGCAATCAGCCTGTGGCACTGCTGAGGTGTTATGGAGGCCCAGGATGCTTCGATAGCGGCCTTAAGCTCATCCAGAGTGTTGGGTCTTGTGTCTCTCAACTTTCTCTTCACAAAATCCCACAGATTCTCTATGGGGTTCAGGTCAGGAGAGTTGGCAGGCCAATTGAGCACAGTAATACCATGGTCAGTAAACCATTTACCAGTGGTTTTGGCACTGCGAGCAGGTGCCAGGTCGTGCTGAACAATTAAATCTTCATCTCCATAAAGCTTTTCAGCAGATGGAAGCCTGACGTGCTCCAAAATCTCCCTATAGCTAGCTGCATTGACCCTGCCCTTGATAAAACACAGTGAACCAACACCAGCAGATGACATGGCGCCCCAGACCATCACTGTGTTGCGTTGCAGCAAGGATGAAGCAGAGAGTGAATCCAATCGCAAGCACTTTAATAATCCAACAAACAGAAATCCAGGGAAAACTCAGAATAAGGCACACAAGACACGGAACAGGGAACTGGGAACATCTCACATCAAACAACCGACAGCCAACAACTGAAACACAGGGGTTTAAATACACAGACAAACAAGCTAAACAAGATAACAAGGGGGCGTGGTTAATGAGAAACACCTGGGGAGACTAATAAACATGGACGAGGAACACCTGTGGACACTGAGCAACAACAAACAAAAGACAAGACACATGGCAGGATCACATGACAAACAAGGGATCACGTGATATACAAGACACAACAAAAACCCACACGTAACATAGCCCCCCCCCCCCCCCCCCCTATGGGCGGCTCCCGGCGCCCCTTGAAACAAAAACACTAAAGTTTAGGAGGGTGGTGAAGTGGAGGCGGTCTTGGGGGAGGGACGGAGGGCCAGGTTCGTGCAGGGGACCAGGGCAGAGAAGACCCCTCGGGCGGCCACGGCGGAGAAGACAGTCTGTCGGGCGGCCAGGGCGGAGAAGACAGTCCGTCGGGCGGCCAGGGCGGAGACGACCCCTTGGGCGGCCAGGGCGGAGACGACCCCTCGGGCGGCCAGGGCGGAGACGACCTCTGGGGCGAGCAGGGCGGAGACGACCCTCCGGGCGGCCAGGGCGGCGAAGACCCCTCGGGCGGCCAGGGCGGCGAAGACCCCTCGGGCTGCCAGGGCGGCCAGGGTGGCGAAGACCCCTCGGGCGGCCAGGGCGGCGAAGACCCCTCGGGCGGCCAGGGCGGCGAAGACCCCTCGGGCGGCCAGGGCGGCGAAGACACCGGCTCAGGAACAGCAGAGACCGGCTCAGGCACAGCAGGAACAGCAGACACCAGCTCGGGAACAGCAGACACCGGCTCGGGAACGGACGACACACACACTGGTTGGGGAACAGACAACACACACACTGGGTCGGGAACAGACAACACACACACTGGCTCGGGAACAGACAACACAGACTCTGGCTCGGGAACAGACAACACAGACTCTGGCTCGGGAACAGACAACACAGACTCTGGTTGGGGAACAGACAACACAGACTCTGGTTGGGGAACAGACAACACACATACTGGCTCGTGAACAGACAACACACACACTTGCTCGGGAACAGACAACACAGACTCTGGCTCGGGAACAGACAACACAGACTCTGGCTCGGGAACAGATAACACAGACTCTGGCTCGGGAACAGACAACACAGACTCTGGCTCGGGAACAGACAACACAGACTCTGGCTCGGGAACAGACAACACCCACACTGGCTCGGGAACAGACAACACAGACTCTGGCTCGGGAACAGACAACACAGACTCTGGCTCGGGAACAGATAACACAGACTCTGGCTCGGGAACAGACAACACAGACTCTGGCTCGGGAACAGACAACACAGACTCTGGCTCGGGAACAGACAACACACACACTGGCTCGGGAACAGACAACACAGACTCTGGCTCGGGAACAGACAACACAGACTCTGGCTCGGGAACAGACAACACAGACTTTGGCTCGGGAACAGACAACACAGACTCTGGTTCGGGAACAGACAACACAGACTCTGGTTGGGGAACAGACAACACACACACTTGCTCGGGAACAGACAACACAGACTCTGGCTCGGGAACAGACAACACAGACTCTGGCTCGGGAACAGACAACACAGACTCTGGCTCGGGAACAGACAACACACACACTGGCTCGGGAACAGACAACACAGACTCTGGCTCGGGAACAGACAACACAGACTCCGGCTCGGGAACAGACAACACAGGCTCCGGCTCGGGAACAGACAACACAGGCTCCGGCTCGGGAACAGACACTGGCTCCGGCTCAGGAACAGACAATGGCTCCGGCTCAGGAACAGACAATGGCTCCGGCTCAGGAACAGACACCAGAACAGAAACAGCCACAAGGACAAACGTAAACACAGAAACAAACATAGAGCGATCAGGTTCAGGCGTGACTTGAACAGTCTCTGGATCGGCAGACGTGACTTGAACAGTCTCTGGATCAGCAGACGTGACTTGAACAGTCTCCGGATCGGCAGACGTGACTTGAACAGTCTCCGGATCGGCAGACGTGACTTGAACAGTCTCCGGATCGGCAGACGTGACTTGAACAGTCTCCGGATCGGCAGACGTGACTTGAACAGTCTCCGGATCGGCAGACGTGACTTGAACAGTCTCCGGATCGGCAGACGTGACTTGAACAGTCTCCGGATCGGCAGACGTGACTTGAACAGTCTCCGGATCGGCAGACGTGACTTGAACCGTCTCTGGATCGACAGACGTGACTTGAACCGTCTCTGGATCGGCAGACGTGACTTGAACCGTCTCTGGATCGGCAGACGTGACTTGAACAGTCTCTGGATCGGACGGGACCAGCGGCGAGGACTCTGGGCTGACAGGAAGTACAGGAAGGACTTCCAGGCATTGCGGGACGCGGGAAGTCCTCTTCCTCATCCGTCTCTGAGAGCGAGAGGGCGCTGGGCTGGACGGAACCAGCGATGAGGGCGCTGTGCTGGACGGGACCAGCGGTGAGGGCGCTGTGCTGGACGGGACCAGCGGTGAGGGCGCTGTGCTGGACGGGACCAGCGGTGAGGGCGCTGTGCTGGACGGGACCAGCGGTGAGGGCGCTGTGCTGTACGGGACCAGTGGAGAGGGCTCTGGCTGGACGTGAAGCTCTGGCTGGACGTGGCTGACGGGAAGCTCTTGCTGGACGTGGCTGACGGGAAGCTCTGGCTGGACGTGAAAATCCAGCTGGGCGTGGAGGTCAGATGATAACCTGGCGTACCATGGGAGGAAGCTCTCCAGACATCGGGAGATTGCCTCTCTCCAGTCCAGACCAGAGATATTGGGAAGCTCCCTCGGGTTGACCTCCTTAGCCCCCAGCCGGTAACACAATTTAATTGCCTCGTCTCCGAGGGAGCAGGAAGTAGCAAGAGGAATAAATCCCCACGTGAACTGAAATAAATCAGGGCTATCCAGAGCCAAGGCTGCGATCTGACCCGCGAATTCCCGGCTCATGCTGGGGAGATCAGACGAGGTCCGTGCTGCTGGATTCATCTTTGGTCGGTTGTTCTGTTGCGTTGCAGCAAGGATGAAGCAGAGAGTGAATCCAATCGCAAGCACTTTAATAATCCAACAAACAGAAATCCAGGGAAAACTCAGAATAAGGCACACAAGACACGGAACAAGGAACTGGGAACATCTCACATCAAACAACCGACAGCCAACAACTGAAACACAGGGGTTTAAATACACAGACAAACAAAAAACAAAAGACAAGACACATGGCAGGATCACATGACAAACAAGGGATCACGTGATATACAAGACACAACAAAAACCCACACGTAACACACTGACTGTGGGTACTTGACACTGGACTTCAGGCTTTTCCTTCTCCCTAGTCTTCCTCCAGACTCTGGCACCTTGATTTCCGAATGACATGCAAAATTTGCTTTCATCTGAAAAAAGTACTTTGGACCACTGAGCAACAGTCCAGTGCTGCTTCTCTGTAGCCCAGGTCAGGCGTTTCTGCCGCTGTTTCTGGTTCAAAAGTGGCTTGACCTGGGGAATGCGGCACCTGTAGCCCATTTCCTGCACACGCCTGTGCACGGTGGCTCTGGATGTTTCTACTCCAGACTTAGTCCACTGCTTCCGCAGGTCCCCCAAGGTCTGGAATCGGTCCTTCTCCACAATCTTCCTCAGGGTCTGGTCACCTCTTCTCGTTGTGCAGCGTTTTTTGCCACACTTTTGCCTTCCCACAGACTTCCCACTGAGGTGACTTGATACAGCACTCTGGGAACAGCCTATTTGTTCAGAAATTTCTTTCTGTGTCTTACCCTCTTGCTTGAGGGTGTCAATGATGGCCTTCTGGACAGCAGTCAGGTCGGCAGTCTTACCCATGATTGCGGTTTTGAGTAATGAAACAGGCTGGGAGATTTTAAAAGCCTCAGGAATCTTTTGCAGGTGTTTAGAGTTGATTAGTTGATTCAGATGATTAGGTTAATAGCTCGTTTAGAGACCCTTTTCATGATATGCTAATTTTTTGAGATAGGAATTTTGGGTTTTCATGAGCTGTATGCCAAAATCATCAGTATTAAAACAATAAACCACCTGAAATATTTCAGTTGGTGTGCAATGAATCTAAAATATATGAAAGTTAAATTTTTATCATTACATTATGGAAAATAATTAACTTTATCACAATATGGTATTTTTTTGAGAAGGACCTGTATTCTGATTGTGCGTCGCGCAGTGCCATGTCTTTTACAATTCAAACACATTATTCTCTATGAGTGTAACTTACACACACCGGCGGCGCCCAGCTACAGCTTTAGGACCTTGTTCAAAATCCTGCCGTGCCACAGAGCGCGATTTACATAGTTTTATATTAAATTTACATTTATTTGTCTCAAATCGTCGTTAATGTATACTGACTTCAACCTGTGCTGCAACATACATTTAGTTTTACATTCATTTACAGACATCAGCTGCCATGATGTGGTCGGATTTTCAGGTGATATTCTCAATTCATTCAGTTAACGGACGCTCTGAGGTAACGTTAAAGTGTTCAGACAGCAGACTTTGCAACGGTTGTATTTAATTGTACAGTACAATCATAACATAGTACAGACATTATCTTAATTCCATAATGTCCTTAAACATAACATTACAATATTGCTGCCCATAAACTGACAAAGTGCGCGTACGGTGTGCGTTAGGCTACCTCGGGTTGTCATAGACGCGGCGCTGCGCTTCTCGTTCGGTTTTGAAATGCAAACTTTTTTTGACTAGGCCTAACGTTACTTTTTTTGACTAGGCCTAACGTTACTTTTTTTTTTTTTTTTAAAGGGCGTGCGCCCATGAGCACCCACGGAGGAGAACATAAATCGGCGCCTATGGGTGGCGGAGTATTGTTGTATGTCAAGGACAGTATAAATTGTGCGCAAATTCACTTGTCATATGTTGATGACTTGGAATGCATTGCTCTTAAATTAACTCTCTCAACTCAAATGTCTTTTATTTTGATTGGAATATACAGACCACCATCCACAAAATTAATTTTTTACGATAAATTAAATGCCCTCTTAAAGGAATGTGATAATAAAAATTAGGCTATTTTATTAGGAGATTTTAATATAAATTGGAGTGATAAAATAAAAAGGAAAGAGCTAAAACGTGTTACAAGTAATTTTGAATTACAACAGGTAATTGAAGGGCCTACAAGGATAACTTGTTCATCAGAGACACTTCTTGATTTGGCTTTTACAAATAGACCAGAAAGAATAAGGACATTTTACAATTTGGTCACAGGGCTATCCGACCATAATATGATCCTGATCCTAAAAGTCAGTTACCTAGTCTTGAACATGCAATTAAAGAAATCAATTGTAATGTACATCTGGCTCATTAAAATGTTGATGAAACTTGTAAATCTCTCATGGTTAAACTCGAAACAACTATACAGTTTGTGAAAGAAAAAAAAGTAAACCTGGCAAAAGAAACCATCTACCTTGGATAAATGAGACTATAAGGTCACTAATGAAACAGAGGGACCACACCCTTAAGATGGTTATCAAGAATAAACTGGCTCATGAGAGACGTTTATATACCACATTGAGGAATAAGGTTTTAAAAAAACTCAAGCAGGCAAAGGGAAGATTTTTTTATAGACACTATTTGTGAAGCTAAGGGAAATACCAAAGAAATCTGGCATAATTTTAAAAAATTAACAGGGAAATCATGCACCATCAATAAACCAATACAACTGAATATAGATGGAAACCCATGATCCAAGTAAAGTGGCTGCAGCATTTAATTGTTATTCCACTAATTCCATCAATGCCCAGAATTTTGCCAGATCAAATTATTCTCTCACTCCTTTAGATACAGGTGGTCCAATTATGACTTTTAGAGAAGTGACAAACTTCAAAGTAAATTCGATCATTTCTTCTCTTAATGGTTCAAGGGCAAAAAAAAAAAAAAAAAAAAAATATATATATATATATATATATATATATATATATATATATGCGCTGGACACAGCATTCATAAAAACCTATAAGGAGGCACTCATTTCATATATCACGAAAATTGTTAATTGGTCAATTAATGAAAGAGTGTTTCCCAGTTCTTGGAAAACTTCAATAATAACACGGTATTTAAATGCGGTGATCATTGTGTCATCAGAAACTATCTACCAATAAGCATTCTTCCAGTAGTTTCAAAAATTGCAGAAAAATTGATATCTGAACAGATTACAATGCATTTAAATGAAGTTCCTTCCCATTACATCCGATACAATTTGGATTTCGAAAATATTATTCTATGGAAACGGCTAATGTCTTTCTGTTGGAAAATATAAAGGCTAAACTGGAGAAGGGTGGGGTGGTCGGAGCTTTTTTTCTTGATTTAAAAAATAGAGCTTTCGATTTGGTTAATCATCAGGTTTTAATTAAGTTATCAAAGTTAATTTTTTCATCAGATGTCATTAAATGGATAAAATCATGTTACAGACAGAAAACAATGTGTTTGTGTGGATAATAACATCTCCCAAATAACTGACATTAATTTGGGTGTACCCCAAGGTTCCATTTTGGGTCCCTTGTTATTCAGTTTATATATCAACGATCTACCTGAGGTCTGTCGACCTAATGTCACCTGCCAGATGTATGCTGATGACACTGTCATATATCTACATGCTACAAACAAGAGACAAGCTGCAGAAGAGCAATCAGCTACAATGATCAATGATCTCCAATTGGCTTGCAAAACTCATGTCTGCACCTTAATAATGATAAAACAGTATGTATGTATTTTTTTCCGAAATCCGCAAATAGAGATCTAGACCCAGATGTTATAGTAGCAGGGAAAAGACTTCCAGTAGTCCAAGAGTTCAAATATCTGGGAATGTCTTTCATTTAAACCACAGGTGAAAAAGGTCATAAATAGAATCAAATTTAATTTGGCAAATTTCAGACACATTATGAATAATTTAACTACACCGGCCTCAAAGTTATATATTAATGCTATGATTTTATCATACATAAATTACTGTCTTACCAGTTGGACACAGATTCTGTAGGTCGGATCACAATACGAACAGTTGAAACACTTTATAAACGGGCCTTCAAAATGTTGGATAAAAAGTCAAATTAATATCACCATTGTAAAATCTTAATTAAATATGATCCCTACTAAATTGGGAAAACATGATTAAGTTTGCAGATATCTTACTTATATATAATTTTTTTTCATGGTATGGCTCCGCCTCCCCTCAATAAATTCGTCCAATCAAATCATTCTCCAAATCCATAAAACATTGGTTATTGACAAATCAAATATGCTGCCATAATACAGAATAATGTGTTCGTATTCATCGCTATAGTGGTGTTTCTGTGTGTGCTTATGTGTTGTTGATGCATTCTAATGTGTGTCTATACATCTCTTTAATGTATTTATTGTATTGTTGTTGTGTATTTATTGTTTTAATCATCAACCTGCTATAGGGACTGCAGATGAAAATTAGCCTGTATGGCTAAATCTGGCACATTTACATGTTGGACTTTGTACTCAAGTTTATTAATGTGCATTGTCCCTTTTAAATAAAGAAATCGCAAACATCACTGAACTTACTTAAGCTGGACTGTGACGCTATTTTCTTCTGGAAACAAACTTTTTTGCATTATTTTCCTGTTATCTCTGTAAAGCTGTTTTGAAACAACCTGTATAGAGAGCCTATAGATAAAGTCCCTCCCCTTACCTTATTTCGGAAAAATATTGTATGGTAGTCAATGGCGAGAGACAACAAATATTTGGATCCCATTTGAATTGTGCCCTGAATTACACATATGATGTTTTGTCAATTTAAAAGATACATTTTGAAGTCAAGAAAGTCACAGTTTGATGTAAAATGTTGAGGTATAAGACTGTGAAAATATGTAATTACAAAGACTACAAACCCAAAAGGCGCGGATGTGACATCTTACCTTTTCTCTCAATGAATGAAGCTAACTTTACTGAAGCTAACGTCTGTCATTTTTTCTATAGTCTAACGTTATAATCATAACGTTACGCCGTCATGCCTGTGTGTACCAGACTGCACACATACGAGCTTGGTGACGTACATAGTGCGAAACTAGAGATGTAGTTCATTGAGCGATTTTCACATAAAACTAAATGTTATTCTTCTGTTTTATGACAAACTGTGACTTTCTTGACTTTCATAATTATCTTTTAAATTGACAAACATAATATGTGTAATTCAGGGCACAGTTCAGACGGAATAAAAAGATTTAGTTGTCTCTCGCCATTGACTACCATACATATTTCTTCCGAAATAAGGTCCCATGAGCCGGAAGCGGAGGGGAGGGACTTAAGCTCTCTATTGTAAAAAGCGCTATTAAAACAATGTGACTTGACTTGACACTGCTCAGGCCCTGCCCATGGCCGCTGACTGACAGTCCTGCATTACCATGGATTACACTCAGCGAGTTGTACACTGCCATTTTCTCCGCGCTCGAGCAGCTGTACTGATAATGTCTCGTAAGCAATCCAGGCGTTCTTTTGTTGGATGTACGAGTGAACATAATAGTGTTAATTTTCTCCCATCATCCGAGCCACTGAGGACGCAGTGAATTAGTTTTATTTTTGAAGGTAATGTGCAAAATATACCTAAATTTGTTTATGTCTGCGCAGATAATTTACAGACTCCAGATCAATACTGGTCACGGCAGTAATGAAAGGGAATAGCGCACACTTTATTACAGTTCATATGAGTTGTTTTACTGATATAGAGTTTACCAGTTTATTAAGCACCCCCCGAAAAGGCATAAAGTCTGTATATATTTGTTTACTGTTAGTTATAACGAGTGGTTTTGCGTAATTCGCTGTGTATGTTGATGATAATATAAGGGAGAAAGAGAGTTTATGGATAAGACTTTAATGCGAACTTCTTGTACTGTGATTTATTCAGCTCTTACAGTGATTTTCTGGAGTGAAATCGAAAAAGGCGCGAAAACGCCTCATCTTTTGTGTGATGTACAATAAACTTCATAAAACTGATTAGCAAAATTTTGGCCACCATTCGGACAGGGTACGCTACAACAGGCTTGTAGTGGATAAAGGCAACGTGACAACATGACAAAGTTATAACCGTGATTAAATTAAACTATACCTGTTCTATGTCCATGCAGCATATATTCTCTCGCTCTATAGGCATCATTGCCCGACACCGGTTCGAACTTAACACCGCTAGTACAGTTTCTGACATTTCATTGTGTGAGATTGTCATGTTTTGTTGCAACCGGAGTACTTTTAAAAAATAAAAGTAAGAAGTGTGCACCCCTACACATAAACAAAACCACCATTATGTCAATTCTCCCCCCAGCTCATGCGGGAGATGTAATAAACGTGAGTTGTGTGCCAACTGTGAAGTTTGCACCCCCACATGCGAAAACTGTTCATTCAGTGATAAAGGGTGCGCCCACTGTAATGCGCGCGCCCCCGAACATGAGCGCTGCTCACATAGCGGCGCGAACTTTAAGCGGCTGGGCAGCCCTATTACACAGTGGCCCGTTCCCAGTTTTCATTCAACCCCTAGCTACGCGGGCTGAGTCCTGGCAGGCCATCCCCGGTATATCAGAATGGGTGATGAACTTTATAAAAAAGAGGCTACTCGCTACAGTTTGCTCGCAGACCCCCGCGATTTTCAGCCGTGGTCGAGACGATGGTGAGAAGGTGCGTGACTCACATCCTTCGCACTGAAGTCTCGAAACTGTTAGAGAAGGGAGCTGTGGAAACAGTCCCACTATCCCAAAGCGAGTCAGGCTTTTACAGTCGTTACTTACTCGTTCCAAAGAAGGATGGCGGTCTCAGACCCATCCTAGATCTCAGACACCTGAACAAACCGCTTATGACGCGACCATTCAGAGTGCTGACAACCAAACAAATCCTTGCACAAATTCGCCCAGGGGATTGGTTCATCTCAGTGGATCTGATGGATGCTTATTTTCACATCCAGATATCGCCCAATCACAGGCCATTTCTACGATTTGCCTTCGACGGGCAGGCTTACCAGTATAAAGTACTACCGTTTGGCCTATCATTGGCATTGACAGCGGGGAGTACGAGTGTTGAATTACCTCGACTATTTGCTGATTATAGCACAATCAGAGGAACAGTTGATAACTCACTGATCCTGGCTCCTCAGCCATATAGAAAGCCTGGGACTCAGGATCAACGTTTCCAAGAGCACACTGTCTCCCAGCCAGAGTATATCTTTCCTGGGTACAGTGATAGACTCTATACAAATGAAAGCGTGCCTCACATCAGACCGCGCACTCACTATCCAGCGCCTAGTGGCATCTTTCAGAACAGGCGCGTGAGCCCCTCTCAAGAGATTTCAGAGGATGTTGGGTCTTATGCCCTCAGCATCATCAGTACTCCAGCTCGGACTACTGCACATGTGTCCTCTCCAGCGCTGGCTAAAACCCCGTGTACCAACTCACGCATGGCGATCTGGCCACTTACTAATCAGAGCGAACCACGGCTGTATCAGAGCCCTGGCTCCCTGGAAAGCAGCCGACTGGTATCAGTCAGTAGAGAGTATGGGTGTGGTTACAAGGAGAAAGGTGATCTCAACAGATGCCTCCAATCTAGGTTGGGGGGCCCTCTACAAGGGCAGGCCCGTCTCTGGCCTATGGTCAAGCCTGGAGAAGCACCTACATATAAATTGTCTAGAGATGAGAGCAGTCAATCTATCGCTGAAAGCTTTTCTCCCATACTTAAAAGGCCACCATGTCCTGGTCCGGACGGACAACATGGCAGTGGTCAAGTCAAGTCAAGTCATCCTCATTTATATAGCGCTTTTAACAATGTAGATTGTTTCAAAGCAGCTTTACAGAGATAAACATATAATTTAAGGTAACAGAGATTGGTTTGGTTTTATAGTGGCTCTTGAAAAATGTTTTTTCCAGCTAAAGTTAGTTTTGATTGATTCACTTCCGTCTAAGTGATCATTTGTTATTAAATTAGGGGCCGCTAAGACGACACCGTTCTCTCTAAACAGACTTTAAACGTGAACCTGTGATAGACGCTGATGGCGTTCACATGCGGATTAAGGATTGATTCTATAGTTGTGTGCGTTTGAATATATGTGCGCAGGTTTGTAATTCCTTACAAACCATGCCTAAACAAACTACTTGTCTATAAATTTTGATGCAGAATTTTTATTTTATCTTATCACTTTGGGTAGGTACGCGAACCGAAAAATTCCACAACGCTTTATCTGTAGAGTGGTATAGGGATCCTCCATAGGGAGAGGCTAGTTGGCACTTCAGCACTGCATTGTCATCAGGTCCAGGTGAAAGTCCTTCGTCAGATCTGGAAACGGCCTGGATCCAGCAGGCTGCGGGAAAACCTCGGGATAAACAAAGACACTAAAATTAGCGTAGATGCCATTCTTCTTATGATGTAACGAGTACATCAGGATTTGAGGGAAGTGTTCCCAGTCCCGGCTGACCTAATCTAAGCAGCCTAATATTGAATTATATAAGTCTATAGAGTGTTATGTGAATGCTAGGTCAAAGAGATGTGTTTTTAGTCTAGCATTGAACTGACAGACTGTGTCTGCTTCCCGGACAATGTTAGGAATATTGTTCCAAAGTTTTGGTGCTAAATAGGAAAAGGATCTACCGCCAGCAGTCGATTTATATATTCTAGGTATTATCAACTGGCCGGAGTTTTGAGATCGCAATAGACATGAAGGACTATACTGCGTTAAGAGCTCGCTCAAGTACTGGGGAGCTAAACCATTTAGTGCTTTGTAAGTAATCAGCAATATTTAAAAATTTATACAATGTTTAATAGGGAGCCAATGCAGTGTTGACAGAACCGGGCTAATATGGTCGTACTTCCTGGTTCTGGTAAGAACTCTAGCGGCTGCGTTTTGAACTAGCTGTAGTTTGTTTTATTAAGCGTGCAGGGCAACCACCCAGTAGAGCATTACAATAATCTAGCCTTGATGTCATGAACGCATGAACTAGTTGTTCCGCATTTGTCAATGAGAGCATATGACGTAATTTAGATATATTTTTAAGATGGAAAAATACGGATTTACAGACACTAGACACGTGACTTTCAAATGAAAGATTGGTATCGAAGAGCACACCCAGGTTCCTAACTGACGACGAAGACTTAACAGAGTAGCCATCAAGTGTTAGACGGTATTCTAGGTTATTAAGTGTGGAAGTTTTTTGTCCAATAATTAGAATCTGTTTTTTTCAGAATTTAGTAGTAGGAAATTACTAGTCTCCAATTTTTGATATCAACTATGCATTCCGATAATTTTGTGAATTGGTGAGTTCCGTTAGGTTTGGAAGAAATATAGAGCTGAGTATCATCAGCATAACAGTGAAAGCTAATTCCATGTTTCCTAATGATATCTCCTAAAGGTAGCATGTACAGAGTGAACAGCAGCGGTCCTAGTACTGAGCCTTGTGGTACGCCATACTGAACTTGTGATCAATAAGACATCTCTTAATTTACTGCTACAAACTGATAGCGGTCAGATAAATATGATTTAAACCATGCTAATGCAATTCCCCTAATGCCAACATAGTTTTCTAGTCTATTTAAGAGAATGTTGTGGTCAATGGTGTCAAATGCAGCACTAAATCAAGTAACACTAATAGAGAGATACAACCACGATCGGATGATAAGAGCAAATCATTTGTGACTCTAATAAGAGCTGTCTCAGTGCTATGGTGCGGTCTAAATCCTGACTGGAAATCCTCGCAGATACCATTTCTTTTAAGAAAGGAACACAGTTGTGAGGATACTGCCTTTTCTAGTATCTTTGACAGAAAAGGTAGATTTGAGATCGGCCTGTAATTGACTAATTCTGTAGGATCAAGTTGCGTTTTTTTAACAAGCGGTTTAATCATAGCCAGCTTAAAGGTTTTTGGTACATATCCTAGAGACAAAGATGAATTAATGATGTTAAGAAGAGGATCTATGACTTCTGGAAGCATCTCTTTCAGTAGTTTAGTCGGTATAGGGTCTAACATACATGTTGTCGATTTAGATGAATTAACGAGTTTGCAAAATTCTTCCTCTCCTATGGCAACAAATGAATCAAATTTTACCTCGGGGAGACTATAATGCACTCCCTGATGTGATGCTGTAGTAGACGGTTGCATAGTTATAATTTTGTCCCTAATATTATCAATCTTATAAGTGAAGAAGTTCATAAAGTCATTACTGCTGTGTTTCTTGGAAACGTCTGGGCTTGATGCTTTCTTTCGTTAGTGTAGCCACTTTTTCAAATAAATACCTTGGATTATGTTTATTTTCTTTTAATAGGGTTGAAAAATAAGCAGATCTAGCAGCTTTTAAAGCCTCTCTGTAAGCAATCGAGCTCTCCTTCTATGAAATCCGAAATATCTCTAGTTCCCTTACGGAGGGAACTCAACGATGCGTCTATCGTCCATTTCAACTCTTAATATCTTGGGCTTGACTGAGACCTGGATCCGTCCAGAAGACTCAGCAACCCCTGCTGCTCTCTCTAACAACTTCTCTTTCTCTCACACCCCTTGCCAGTCTGGTAGGGGTGGGGGGACTGGTATTCTCATTTCTAACAATTGGAAATACTCAACTCTCTCCTCTCTATGCAATAACAACTCATTTGAATATCACGCTATTACACTTACAACTCCCTTTAAGATCGAGATTGTAGTTATTTATCGCCCCCCAGGTCAACTGGGAAGCTTTGTTGAGGAGCTGGATGTGCTGCTGTCCTCTTTCCCTGAGGACGGCACTCCACTTGTAGTCTTTGGCGATTTCAACATTCATCTAGAGAAGCCGTATGCTTCAGATTTCATCTCTCTCCTAGCCTCATTCGATCTCAATCGGCTCATCACCACAGGTACTCACAAGTCAGGCAACCAACTGGACCTGGTCTATCACGCAACTGCTTCACAGACAACATTTTGGTGAAACCTCTCCATGTTTCAGATCATTTCCTCATTACTTTCAATCTACAACTCACTATCCACACTCCACCAACTCCCCTACCAGTTACCTTCAGACGAAACCTGCGCTCACTTTCTCCCTCCCGTCTTTCCTCTGCTGTGTCATCTTCTCTTCCCTCACCCTCACAATTCTCATCTCTAGATGTGAATACCGCAACGGATACTTTATGCTCCACATTAACTTCTTCTTTAGACACTATCTGCCCTCTCTCCTCCAGGCCAGCACGCGCTACCCCCTCTAACCCCTGGTTATCTGAGGTTCTTCGGGTACACCGGACTAAACTCAGGGCAATGGAGAGGAAATGGCGCAAATCAAAAGATACATCTGACCTGAGTATGTACCAATCTCTGCTCTCTTCCTTTTCTGCTGATGTTCATGCCGCAAAATCTTCACATTTCCACAACAAGATCAACTCCGCCTCTAACACACGAACACTTTTCAAGACATTCAACTCTCTCCTCTGTCCACCTCCACCACCACCCACCTCCTCGCTAACTGCTGATGATTTTGCTAACTTCTTCACTAACAAAACAACAACCATTAGCAGTCAGTTCTCTCCTCCACACACACAGGAACCTAGTCCAACCTCTCCCACAGCCAATAACCTTCTCTCCTCCTTCTCTCCTCTAACCGAGGAAGAAGTATCTAAACTTCTCCTCTCCAGTCATCCTACCAACTGCCCTCTAGACCCCATCCCCTCACACCTTCTTCAAGCCATCTCTCCCACACTTCTACCAGCACTCACACACATCATCAACTCATCCCTCCATACTGGCATTTTTCCTACAGCATTTAAGCAGGCTCGGGTAACCCCACTGCTTAAAAAAACAACTTTAAACACATCACTTCTAGAGAATTACAGACCTGTCTCTCTCCTACCTTTCATTGCAAAAACACTTGAACGAGTTGCTTTCAACCAAGTATCATCTTTCCTGTCTCTGAATAACCAGCTGGATATTAACCAATCTGGCTTCAAGAAAGGGCATTCGACCGAGACCGCATTACTTTCAGTCACAGAAGCCCTGCGGATCGCCAAAGCTGCTTCCAAATCGTCAGTTCTCATTCTCCTAGACCTGTCTGCTGCCTTCGACACTGTGAATCATCAGATCCTTCTGTCCACCCTCTCATCACTGGGCATCACTGGATCTTCCCTCCACTGGTTTGAGTCCTATCTCACAGGTAGGTCATTCAGGGTCGCATGGAGAGGCGAGGTATCCAAAGTACATCGACTGACCACAGGGGTTCCCCAGGGGTCAGTCCTTGGAACCCTCCTCTTCTCCATTTACACCACATCACTGGGACCCATCATACAGGCACATGGTTTCTCTTACCATTGCTATGCTGATGACACCCAGCTCTACCTCTCATTTCAACCAGACGATCCCACAGTAGCTGCACGTATCTCTAGCTGTCTGGCGGACATCTCGGCATGGATGAAGGAACATCACCTGCAGCTCAATCTGGCAAAGACTGAGCTTCTCGTTCTCCCTGCCAATCCGTCTCTACAGCACGACTTCACTATCCAGTTAGACTCATCCTCAATCACCCCATCAAGCTCAGTCAGAAATCTTGGAGTAATCTTTGATGACCAGCTAACCTTCACAGACCACATTTCAAAGACAGCTCGATCATGCAGGTTTGCAATGCACAACATCAGGAAGATCAGGCCTTTCCTAACTGAGCATGCAACACAACTACTTGTCCAGGCCCTGGTTATTTCTAGGCTTGATTTCTGCAATGCTCTTCTAGCTGGTCTTCCATCATGTGCAACTAAACCCTTACAATTGATCCAGAATGCTGCTGCTCGTCTTGTATTCAACGAGCCCAAAAGGGCCCACGTCACTCCGCTGTTCATCTCCCTGCATTGGCTACCACTCGCTGCTCGAATCAAGTTCAAGGCGCTGACACTTGCTTACAGATTGTCCACCGGCTCAGCTCCCTCCTACTTTCACTCGCTCCTACGGGTCTACATCCCTACCAGAAGCCTACGATCGGCCAAGGAGCGACGGCTCGTGGTGGCTTCACAGCGAGGCACAAAATCACTGTCCAGAACATTCTCATTCACGGTTCCATGCTGGTGGAATGACCTACCCACCCTCGTCCGTAATGCAGAATCCCTGACAGCATTCAAAAGACAACTGAAAACGTCTCGGTTACGTATGTAACCCTCGTTCCCTGAGTACAGGGAACGGAGACGTGTCGTCGGGGGAGTTCCCTGACGAATTGGGATAACGCTAGGGAGACCAATTGCCTTCGAGTGAATTAAAACGAGCCAATGAAAATTGGGCATGCAAGATTTGCATTCCGCGACCCGCCTACCAGCGCGGGTATAAAAGGCGGAAGTAAACATTGCGAAATGCTTTTCGCTGAGGAGCCGAACGGTGTCCAGTCCTCCGCGAAGGTACAGCAACATGGCGAAGGGACGACACGTCTCCGTTCCCTGTACTCAGGGAACCGAGACGTTCCCTTTCGTCCTGGGAACTCCGACGTGTCGTCGGGGGAGTTCCCTGACGAATTGGGATCCCTAATAAAACGCCATGGTGCTGGCCCCTTCCAGCGCCCGGCAAAGCTACCCTGCAGCAGTTCCTTGAAATAAGTTGCGGGAGCTAGCACGGGAAACACACTGCTGTTCCGCGAGACCCGCACTGTGGATATTGGATAACACTGGGAAAGTGTTCCCTCAAGAGAGGAGGGAACGCTGCGGAAGCCCCAGCCTGACTGAGGAAGGCCAGGAATACACATATGTACTAGCCCGAAGGAATAGTGAAACATATGGCAGTCTCTGAGGTAGTCCCAATCCAAGGGAAGTGGGAGCGTACTCAACAGGGACGACGAACGAGTCCGTCAAGGGGAAGACACGGCTGAACTGCACGTGGCCTCATGGGTCACAAATAGAAACCACTGGAGCACCCAGTCTACTAGCAGCTCCTTACTAGAGGTAGCAGACCTGGTGCCGGGCGGTCCGCCACGCCCAGCACCGGAGGGGTGAAGGAGGAACTCACGAGGCTCACCAACGTAGGGCGCCATACGGAGCAAAGAACGCACGTATCCGCTGTTTGAGGCGGAGTGGCGCAGCAAGCCGACACAACCTATTCCCTCGACCCACTGGCCGTAGCCAGAACTCGGGAGGAAACAGGTTCCACACGAAGGCTATAGAACCTAGTGAACGTGTTAGGTGTCGCCCAGCCCGCAGCTCTACAGATGTCTGTCAGCGAGGCGCCTTGAGCCAAAGCCCAGGAAGCGGCAACACCTCTAGTGGAGTGAGCGCGCAACCTGGGAGGACAAGGCTCACCAAGAGACTCATATGCTCGGGTGATAGCATCCACTAACCAGTGGGCTAACCTCTGCTTGGAGACGGCCTTCCCCTTCTGCTGGCCTCCGTAACAGACAAAGAGCTGATCTGAGGTTCTGAAGCTTTGCGTTCTGTCAATATAAACCCGCAGGGCACGGACGGGACAGAGAAAAGCCAGGGCTGGGTCTGCCTCCTCCTGGGGCAGCGCTTGCAGGTTCACTACCTGGTCCACGAGGGGAGGGGTAGGAACCTTGGGCACATATCCGAGCCGGGGTCTCAACACAACGTGAGAAAGGCCCGGCCCAAACTCTAGGCACGATTCGTCGACCGAAAAAGCCTGCAGATCCCCGACCCTCTTGAAAGAGGCCAATGCCAACAGGAGCGCTGTCTTAATGGACAGGATATTATCTCACCGTCAGCAAAGGCTCAAAGGGAGGACTTTGAAGAGCTCTAAGTACCAGAGCAAGGTCCCAAGAGGGTACAGAGTGCGAAACATGAGGTGGATTTAACCTCCTGGCACCCTTAAGGAATCTGATGACCAGGTCGTGCTTCCCTAGGGACTTACCTTCCACTGCATCGTGATGCGCAGCTACTGCTGCGACATACACTTTGAGGGTGGAGGGGGACAGCCTCCGCTCCAACCCATCCTGCAGGAAGGAAAGCACAACACCGATCGGGCAAGTCCGGGGGTCCTCCTGACGGGAGGAACACCAATCGACGAACAGGTTCCACTTCAACGAATAGAGGCGCCACGTAGAGGGGGCTCTAGCGGAAGTGATGGTGTCTACCACTGCCTGTGGTAGACCACCTAGAACCTCAGCGTCCCGTCCAGGGACCAGACATGGAGTTTCCAGAGGTCTGGCCGCGGGTGCCATAGAGTGCCCCGTCTCTGAGGAACAAGGTCCTTCCTCAAAGGAATCGGCCAGGGAGGGGCTGTTGCGAGGAGCATGAGTTCGGTGAACCAAGTCCTGGTGGGCCAATATGGCGCCACAAGAAGGACCTGCTCCTCGTCCTCCCAGACCTTGCACAGAGTCTGTGCAAGAAGGCTCACTGGGGGAAACGCATACTTGCGCAGGTCCCGGGGCCAGCTGTGAGCCAGGGCGTCCGTGCCGAGGGTCCCCTCGGACAGGGAGTAAAACCACTGGCAATGGGTCGTGTCCGGAGAGGCAAACAGGTCTACATGTGCGACTCCGAAGACACTCCAAATCAGCTGGACCGACAGGGGATGGAGTCGCCACTCTCCTGGCAGGGGAGGCAGCCGTGAGAGCTCGTCTGCCACACGGTTGAGCTCCCCTGGAATGTGAATGGCACGAAGCGACCTCAGATGCTTCTGACTCCATAGGAGGAGGTGGGAGGCAAGTCGCGACAAACGACGGGAGCGTAGACCACCTTGATGGTTGATGTACGCAACGGTCTGAGAGGGAGGGAGGAGAATCGAGACGTGAAAGTACGCATTCTTCAGGTCAATCGCTGCAAACCAATCCTGGGGACGGATGCATTCGAAAATGCGCTGAGAGAACATGAACCACCCACGAACGTAGTCTCACACACTGATTAGGCATATGAAACAATGAATACCCAGCGAGAGACGAGAGTGACCAGGCCGTAGCCCTCACTGCCATCTGAGCGCTGGGGCCCGTGAACGACTCAGAGGAAGTGGACTGCTCAAACTTTGGGTACCGCTGATACAGCGGCGGAAGAGAAAAGAAAAATTCTCCACCCAGCCCTCCCCCGGGGGAAGGAGTGGTGATGACACGCACTCCTAGAGAGCAGATCGTCACACACTCTGGGTCGCTCATCTCAGGGTTGCTTCCCTGCGCTGAGGGAAACAAACTCTGAGCGGGCTGGTTTTGAAGCGCTTCTGGACCGCCAGTGTGGACATCGTCTAACCGAGGGCCAGCGCTGTGACTAATCATGGTCAGTCACTAAGCACAGCTCAACCCCGAGTTAGAACTACGCACGTGCAGTGGTAGTGAGAGAGGAAGAACTTCTGCAGATTTAGGCATGTTTGGCTTGCCATATTGGCACCAAAAATGCTTGCATGCTGCCAAAATTCTTCACACACATCCAGGCACTTTAGAACAGCCCAGGAAAGTGTGGCTGTTAAGTCTGAATCTTCAGCATGAGAACACACCATTATAGTAGGAACTCAGCATCATTTCAGAGTATAACAGCCCTCTCTCCGATGTAGCGATCGACATCTGTCCTCCCTGGGGCCCCGAATGAAATGCTTGGTCCCTCATGAGAAGGACCAGATTCTCATCCGAAAGCCTCAACGGCACACGGCACGCTGAGCGGCTCAACCTTTACGGGAAAGGGGAGACGGACAACGTGCCGACGTGGTCATGCACTCCTGAGAGAACATGAACCACCCACGAACGCAGTCTCAACACACTGATTAGGCATGTGAAACCGTGATCGTGGCCGTCAACCAGGCATGCAAGATAGTGAACGTGGCCATCGCTTCGATGACACACGGCACGCTGGGCGCTCAAGCCTTCAGGCAGGGCGAACAACGTACCGACGTGGTCATGCTCTCATAAGAAAGCATAAACCACCCACGAACACAGTCTCAGCATGTTTGCGATGCGCTAAAGGAGTGAGTGGTTCGTGCTCACTGAAACCCTCAGATCACCAATGTTATTCACCAAAGTAGCCCTCCTCTGGTGCACCAGAAGAGAAACTAGATCGGGAAATAAGCAAAGGGACTCACCTCATAGAGGCACGCGAGTCTTGATCTTGACCGCGCATCTTGAGCGCCGAATGACGCGCACTGGGTTGCCGTGACAACCCGCGCTGTCAGCCGGCGCTCGACGGCACACGGCACGCTGAGCGGCTCAAGCCTTTACGAGAAAGGGGAGACGAACAACGTGCCGACGTGGTCATGCACTCCTGAGAGAACATGAACCACCCACGAACGTAGTCTCACAAACTGATTAGGCATTTGAAACAATGAACGTGGCCGTCAAATAAGGACAGGAAACGATCGCATCCAGAAACACACGAGTGAAACCTCATCCTGAAAAGGACGCGATCTTCACTCGTGTTGCTCTTTCAGGAAGAAAGTACTCTCTCTATCGTGCTGAAGCACACAGGGACCCAACGCGGCAACACAGCGGGGAAACTGCAAGCCCGCTGTGCGCACTCAACCGTTTACCAGCTGTGAAAACAGCTTTTGAATCAACAGCATATAGACGCAGCCGGCAGACAGCAAACCGCGCGGTCGCTGAAACGCCATCTCACCAACACAGAGAGATCCCCTCCCGAAACAGCAGACTCGTAGCCGTAAGAAAAATACAATCTTAAAGCTCACTCACTCAGAGAGGACACAATCGGTCGGCTCCGAAGCTAAAAGCATTGCGCAATGTTTACTTCCGCCTTTTATACCCGCGCTGGTAGGCGGGTCGCGGAATGCAAATCTTGCATGCCAATTTTCATTGGCTCATTTTAATTCACTCGAAGGCAATTGGTCTCCCTAGCGTGATCCCAATTCGTCAGGGAACTCCCCCGACGACACGTCGGAGTTCCCAGGACGAAAGGGAACTCATCTCTTCCGTGAGCACTTAACATAGAAAAAAAACAAAAAAAAAACCTTTCTCTTGAAATCTTCGCTTGTCTGGTTTATGCTACTCTGAGCAATGTTTGAACTTTGTATTCTGAGCACTTCTTGCGTTGTTTTTGCCTCTCCACGATGACTCGCTTGGTTTAATCCTCAAATGTAAGTCGCTTTGGATAAAAGTGTCTGCTAAATGACTAAATGTAAATGTAAATGTAAATCGACGCCATGGGAACGCCCCCAGCGTGACTGCGTCTGAAGCATCTATGTCAACTAGTCCAATGGAAAGAATGAGCGTCACGGGCGGGTGACGTCATGACCAGGATATGATAAAAGCACATCCGGTGCAAACCGGCATTAGCTTCTGTTGCCTCAGCAAGCGATCTGTGTTATACTATCTCTGTCTATTTATTGTTGTCTGTTGCAATTTATTCGGAAACGTTATGGCGAAACAAGTGTACAAGCAGTGTGTTCCTCCCTGCCCGCGTTATTTAACGGGTGGGGACACACACGAGCTTTGTGTCATTTGTTTGGGAGTGGAGCATGCGGTCTCAGCCTTCGAGGAGGCTGAGTGTCAACACTGTGAAATGCTACCGCTCCGCATGCTCCGCTCTCGCCTGTCACTCTTTGATGAAAAGAGTGGGCAGGCTCGCGATCCTCAGGGATCAGGACCCGCGTCTGCCGAGGCGGCGCGGAGAATGCATTCCTGGGGATCGCAAAAGGATCTTTCGGAGGGGTTGGAGACGGGTCCGCGGGCCTTTTCTCCTTCCTTACCCGGAAGATCCAGCGCTCTCCCCCCGGTGTCGGAAGCACGCACTGCGGTTTCTTCCGCCCGGGGAGAGAGCCCTCCATTACTTCAATGCTCTTCCTCCGAGGAGGTCGATGTTATGAGTATGGAGAGTGAAAGCACACACATGGGGGAAAGGGATTCCCAATTTATTTCCCCAGCATATGATGAGCTGGTGGATGTTATGTCACGGGCTGTAGAGAAATTAAATATAGAATGGCCATCTGAGAATAAAGGCGCTCGTCCTAAAAGTAAATTAGATGAGCGCTTTTTATCTTCCACTACATTATCTCCACCACGAGGGCTTCCCTTTTTTCCCGATCTTCATAATGAAATATCGAAATCGTGGAATAAACCTTACTCTTCACGACTTTTTAGCCCTCAAGTTAACACTTATTCGAGAATAAGAGGGCTAAAAGAGTATGGTTATGAGGCGATGCCCCAGGCGGAACAGAATTTAGCCAGCTATCTTTCGCCTGGTCCCGCATCGTCCCTGAAAGCCTCGGCTTTGCCCACTAGACCGCTTAAAGCCACCTCGGTTTTAGTGGGCAAAGCTTATACGGCAGCAGGTAAAGCTGGAGCATGTCTGCATACAATGTCAGTGCTTCAGGCTTATCAAGCTGACCTGCTGGGGGATCTGGATAGTAGTGAGGGAATTTCTCATGACGATATTCGAGAACTTCGTCGGGCTACCGATCTTTCTCTCAGGGCTACTAAGGAGACCGCCAGAGCAATTGGGCGGTCTATGGCAGCCTTGGTAGCTACTGAGAGACATTTATGGTTAAATCTGTCAGAGATTAAAGAAAAAGATCGAGCTTTTTTATTAGATGCTCCGCATGAACCTTCTGGTCTCTTCGGCGACGCAGTCCACGCGGTCGTCGAGAGATTTCAGGAGTCTAAAAAGCAAGCTGACGCTTTTAAAAAGTTTATCCCTCGCCGTGTCCAGCCCCCTGGGGCTGCTGGGCGTGAGCAGCCCCAGCCGTCGAGCTCATCATATCATGTGCAACAGAAAGAGAGTGTTGCGCCTCGTGCCGAGCAAACCCTCTCAACCGAAGTCTTCTAAGTCGAAGCCGGATCTGAGGACCGTTCTTCAGGCGAAGAGGAATTCGGCTCAAAAAAAAAAAAGGTCCTGATGTTCATGCGTCAGGCCTGTGAGGACAGCCCCGACCGAAGTAGAGCGGTGTACACCTCATACGGTGCCCGTTCCATTTCGGGGTCCTCACGAGACCGTTCTGCCAACCCTGCCACCCTTGGTGCTTCAGGGCGCAGCGGTCTCCAGCGAGTCGCTGATGCTATGCTGCGGCACAGCATCGGTTTCGCGCCCTCTGAGGGGGGCTTTGGAGCAGTCAGTTCAGGTAGTTCCTGCCATGATGTTTCAGGCTCCAGAATTAGCTGTCTCAGTAACACCAGAGACCAGCCTCGAGAGGCTGGTTCCCTTAGTAAATTTTCTGGCAGCGTGGAAGCTTCTGCCGAATATTTCTCGTTGGGTCCTGCAGATTGTAGAGAAAGGATACAGAATCCAGTTTGGTTCTCGTCCTCCCCGTTACAACTGGGTGTTGCCCACAGTGGTGCATCCTGAGCAGGCTCTGGTAATGGAGCAAGAGGTAAAGGCCCTGTTAGCGAAAGAAGCTATAGAACAGGTGTACTCACCCGACCGAGAGTCGGGTTTTTACAGCCGTTATTTCATTGTTCCAAAAAAGGATGGAGGGTTGCGTCCTATTTTAGATCTTCGTCTGTTAAATCGGTCAGTGCAGAAACTGAAGTTCAAGATACTGACACTCAAACAGATCGTGACTCAAATCAGATCCGAGGACTGGTTTGTCACGATAGATCTGAAGGACGCCTACTTCCATATCTCCATCCTCCCTCAGCACAGGAAGTTCCTAAGGTTTTCTTTCGAGGGCAAAGAATACCAATATCGGGTTCTTCCTTTCGGTCTAGCTTTATCACCCCGTACGTTCACGAAATGCGTGGATGCAGCTTTAGCCCCTCTCAGGCTTCAGGGCATACGTATTCTGAACTACATCGACGACTGGCTGATTCTAGCGGAATCAGAGCAGTTGGCGGTTCGGCACCGAGGTGTCGTTCTCGCTCATATGCAGATGTTGGGGTTGAGGCTCAATGCCAAGAAGAGTGTGCTTTCTCCAGTACAGAGAACCACTTTCCTTGGTGTGGTATGGGATTCAGTAACGATGCGGGCAACCCTATCGCCCGTTCGTGTAGCTGCTATCCTGTCAGCCACAAAAGAGCTGAAGCTAGGCCAGTCACGCACTGTTAAACAGTTCGAGAAACTGTGGGGTCTTTTGGCAGCAGCGTCCAACGTGATACCTTTTGGCCTGCTGTACATGAGGCCTTTACAGTGGTGGCTCAGGACCAGAGGGTTCTCCCCGAGGGGAAACCCACTCCGTATGATCAAGGTCACGCGGCGTTGCCTTCGTGCCTTAGTTATATGGAGGAAGCACTGGTTCTTAACCCAGGGTCCGGTGTTGGGAGCTCTTTGCCATCGAGTTACTATCTCGACAGATGCTTCCCTCACCGGCTGGGGAGCGGTAATGGAAGGCCGCTCGGTTCAGGGTCTGTGGAAGAGTCATCATCTCTCGTGGCACATAAATTGCCTGGAGATGATGGCTGTCTTCAATGCGTTGAGGCAGTTCCTCCCAGACCTGAGGGGCCATCATGTGCTCGTACGAACAGACAACACATCAGTGGTCTCTTATCTGAACCGTCAGGGGGGCCTGCGTTCGCGTCCGCTTTGCAAACTGGCGCACCAGATCCTCCTGTGGTCTCTGGGGAAGGTACTCTCTTTGAGGGCAGTGTATATTCCTGGGGTCCAGAATATAGGAGCAGACATCCTGTCGAGGAAGGAGCGGAGGCCAGGGGACTGGAGACTCCATGGCCAAGCAGAAGTGGATCTGTTTGCGTCTCAAAATACGACGCACTGTCCTCTGTGGTTCTCCCTTACTCACCCAGCCCCCCTGGGGCTGGATGCTATGGTGCAGATGTGGCCGAGGCTACGTCTGTACGCCTCCCTCCTGTTGCTCTGCTCCCAGGAGTTCTGGAGCGAGTCCGCCGGTATGGAATAAGACTACTGCTAGTAGCACCACGCTGGCCAAGTCGGATCTGGTTTTAGGACCTGATCCATCTCCTAGACCAGGGGTCGGCAACCTATTTGTCATAAAGTGCCATTTTTAAGTTTCCGAGTTCATCACTGTGCCATAACCCCCCCCCCCCCCCCCATTTAAATATGTAAATAAACATAAACATATTTTAAATATTCATAATGGCTAACACAGAGATAGTACAGAAATTAAAATGTTTCCCATTAAATTTGTTTTAGATTTCATCTTTGTTTTCAGGCCTAAATTAGACTTTGAAGAACAGATTGGACCTGGTCATTCGTGTTTTTACTGACTTCTTTCAGTTTTGTTAAAAGTGTTACACTTCCACTTGGCAACATAACTGCCTCTCACTACTTTTAATGAAGACAACTGTGTGTTAAGCTTCAGAATGTAAGCTAAACTTTCAGTTTCATTTGCGCAGTTTGCACGTCGGCTTGCTGAAGAGATGCGTGTTGCAGCAGCGCTGTCATATCTATAAACCGGGAGCCGTTATAACACTCGCATGTTTTTTTTTTGTTTTTTTTACCAATTTGGGAGGAGTAAAATTTACATTTGTGACTTCAACAAGCATATATAATGCATGTATGCATTTTGTTCATTTTCATCTGGAATATGTAAAAGTGTGCTCTCAATCAGAGGGCATTTGTCTAACGATTGGATAGCTTTCCAATCAGAGAAAAAACATGAAGTGATCAGGTACGCATGAACGGAGTTTCCACATGCATCGCAGTCATTTTAACATGTATGGAATGTTTAATAAGGACTCTTTACACTTGGTTGAAATTTATAGCATTAACTATTTACAGCGGAACGAGCTTTAAGGTGTCAGTTGGATAACTTGTTTGCGCTGATGCGCAGTGGTCAGCGCGACCACTCTGACCAATGGTTTGTTAGAGCTGCACGCTTTCATTGACTTGTGCAGTTTAATACTCACACTTTAATAATATTAATAACTCCTAACTTAAGTTAATAAAACAAGCTGTTACTACAAGGAATTATTACATCAATATGTAGATCTGTATATGTGGGAGGTAGGCTACTTTATCTGAATGAAATTCATAAACCCCTCTCGCGATTGCTTGCGTGCCAGCGATTAACCCTCCGCGTGCCAGTGTTGGCACGCGTGCCTTAGGTTGCCGACCCCTGTCCTAGACGGTCCTCCCTTCGAGATCCCGATCAGGAGAGACCTTCTGTCTCAGGCCGGGGGCACAATATTTCACCCTCGACCAGAGATTTGGAACCTGTGGGTTTGGCCTCTGAGGGGGCCCAACTCATAGAGAGTGGTCTTTTAGCCGAGGCTGCTGAGACCATTCTAAGCTCCAGAGCCCCAGCTACTAGGAAACTATATGCGCTTAAATGGAGAGTTTTCTCTTTATGGTGTCACCGACATCAGTGGGATCCAGTTAACTGTTCTGTGAACACAGTACTCGAGCTCCTGCAGGAGCGCTTTACGTCAGGCCTATGTCCTTCCACGCTCAAAGTCTACGTGGCGGCCATTGCGGCCTACCACGCCCTGGTGGGGGGTACATCGTTGGGTCGAGACCCCCTGGTTACACGTTTCCTTCGTGGCACTTTGAGGCTGAGGCCTGCAACTCGCACTAGGGTGCCAACTTGGGATCTTGCTATAGTACTAGAAGGCCTGTCTAGGGCTCCATTCGAGCCCTTAGATTCGGTTTCAGATAAGTTTCTTACCTTTAAGACTATCTTTCTGCTAGCTATTTCGTCCCTTAAGAGAGTTGGAGACCTTCAGGCCCTTTCGGTTTCCCCCACTTGCCTTGAGTTTGCACCGGGGATGGTCAAGGCATTCTTATATCCAAAACAGGGATACGTCCCTAAGGTGCCGACCTCGACTCCGAGGCCTATTGTGCTGCAGGCTTTCTGTCCTCCTCCTTTTGCATCTGCGGACCAGGAAAGACTGAACCTCTTGTGTCCAGTGCGAGCACTGGACACTTATGTGCATCGGACATCTTCATTTAGGAAGTCCGACCAATTACTGATTTGCTTTGGATCACCTAAGAAGGGTCTTCCTGCTTCTAAACAGACGGTCAGTAGGTGAATAGTTGAGGCTATTTCACTTGCATACGAGTACTCGGACCAGCCGTGTCCTTTGGTGGTCCGAGCTCACTCTACTAGGAGTATGGCGGCTTCTAAAGCCTTACTATATGGGGTTTCTCTTCGGGACGTCTGTGATGCGGCGGGCTGGTCCTCTCCGCTTACATTCGTTAGATTTTACAGTTTAGACCTGGATGCTGCCCCAGGTTCCCAGGTGCTTAGTGCTTAGTTACAACAGACTGACACTCAGGTACTTGGAATTCTGGCGCTTTGGGTATTCTCGTTCCCATGGCGTCGATCGACGCATCGTTGAGTTCCCTTCGTAAGGGAACGTCTCAGGTTACTATTGTAACCATAGTTCCCTGAGAACAGGGAACGAGACGATGCGTCACCCTGCCATACTTCCTGCATCCCTGTGATCGGCTTGCTTCGGCAATTTTCGAAGCTAATGCCGGTTTGCACCGGATGTGCTTTTATCATATCCTGGTCATGACGTCACCCGCCCGTGACGCTCATTCTTTCCATTGGACTAGTTGACATAGATGCTTCAGACGTAGTCACGCTGGGGGCGTTCCCATGGCGTCGATGGACGCATCGTCTCGTTCCCTGTTCTCAGGGAACTATGGTTACAATAGTAACCTGAGACGTTTTGTTTTCTTCCAGTTGCGCTCCATTTTTCTGGCTGCTCTCTTAAGGGCCCGGGTGTGCTCGTTGTACCACGGTGTTGGACTATTTTCTTTAATCTTCTTTAAGCGCAACGGAGCAACTGTATCTAAAGTGCTAGAAAAGAGAGAGTTAAAAGTTTCTGTTGCAATATCAAGTTCTTCTAAGCTATCTGGGATGCTGAGACGATGAAACTGATTAGGAAGATTATTGATAAAGCAATCTTTAGTGGCAGAAGTGATAGGTCTAACATACTTGTAACACGGAGTTGGCTTTGCAGCCTTGGCTAAATGTAATTTACATGAGACTAGATGATGATCTGAGATGTCGTCGCTCTGCTGCAGAATTTCAACAGCATCAACATTGATTCCATGTGATAATATTAGATCTAGAGTATGATTACGACAATGAGTAGGTCCTGACACGTGTTGTCTAACTCCAATAGAGTTAAGAATGTCTTTAAATGCCAATCCCATTGCATCTTTTCCATTATATACATGTATATTAAAATCACCAACAATTAGGACTTTATCTGCAGTCAATACTAATTCTGATAGAAAGTCAGCAAATTCTTTGATAAAATCTTTATGGTGCCCTGGTGGCCTGTAGACAGTTGCCAGCAGAATTCTCAAACTTGATTTATCGTTTACATTATATATTTTTACATTAAGCACCAACACTTCAAAATAAATATATTTTAAACTAGATTTTTTAGTGGTTTTGAAAATATTACTATAAATTACAGCAACACCTCCCCCTTTGCCTTTCAGGCTAGGTTCATGTTTATGACAGTAATCATGAGGGTGGACTCATTTAAAGTAATGTAATCGTCTGGTTTTAGCCAGGTTTCTGTCATACACCGCACATCTAGGTTATAATCTGAAATCATATCATTAACTATGAGTGCTTTTGAAGTAAGGGATCAAATATTCAGCAACCCAAGCTTTATCGTTTGCTCATCTGTATTATATCTATTTTTGTATTTGCTGAATATCAATTACATTTTTAACCTTAGATTGGTTTGGATGTTTTTTGGATTTCCAAATTCGGGGAACAGACACAGTCTCTATATGATGATATCTAGGTGAAAGAGCCTCTATGTGATGGGATTTATCTGACCTTGGTGACGCGAGGCCGCTAGCAGACGGTCGGTTTAGCCAGTTTGTCTGCTTCCTGACCTGAGCCCCAGATTGTCATGTTTTGTCTCTAAGACTATGAGCCAAATTACTAGAGAGAAGAGCAGCACCATCCCAGGAGGGATGAATACCATCTCTTTTCAACAGGTCAGGTTTGCCCCAAAAACTTTTCCAATTGTCTATGAATTCTATATTATTTTGCTGACACCACTTAGACAGCCAGCCATTGAGTGATGACAATCTGCTAACTATCTCATCATTCCTTCGAACAGGAAGGGGGCCAGAGCAAATTACAGTGCCTTGCGAGTTCAAACACCTCTTTAATATTAATTTGTGGTGTCCTATATAAATCGCCAGGGCAGTCTCAGGTCAAACAACCTGCACACTAGGGCTGGACGATTTTGGCTAAAATCATAATCGCGATTAATCGAACAAGTTACCTCGACTACGATTATTGAACGATAATTTAAAATAAATTATTTCTCATGTGTCACTTGCAAGGCTTATACTGTAAATATTCACGGTTATTTTTTTTTAATGAAAGAATGCATAATCCTATCTTTGTGATTCTAAAATAAGGAAACACACAGATAGCTTTTAATGCTTACTTATTAAATATTTCAAACAATTGAATCAAACAAAGCATACAATGCTTGAAATAAAAACGTCTAAAAAAAGTAATTAAGTTTTAATGTAAAAAGAAAGTTTCCAAAAAATGTAGAAAATAGTTCTTTTTGTAAACAAAATAAATTATTGTAAATATTGCCATCTTAAAAGTAAAATATAACTTGTATAAAACTAAAAAAACTAATCCTTTTCATAAGTTGTAGCATTTGTAAATGCTTGTGTTATGGAAACCTGCCAGTGATTTTCCGGAATCAACAGAGTATGTTCACACAGACACACACAACCCGCAAAGACACGTTACATGTCCCAGCGGCGTCTTTATTTTGCTTATGAGCTGCGATTTCTCTCGAGAAACCACGCTTGTGCATTTTTTTTCTCTGATTCGATCATAAACTAGCGCATTAAGAACCGTTTCACGCTGGCGAACGATCCCGGCTTAGCGCCATCATTATGACACGGCATTGATTACGGCTTTTGTTCAAACAGCGCGCGTTCCGGGACTGAACACGGCAATGATACTATGTCCCCAACCTGGCATCAATCCCGGGTCGTGTTTGCGTTCACAGAAGGTGTTTGTTCTGGCAATTTCCCGGGATCAACGCGCTGTGTGAAAGGGGCTCATGTTGCTTCAATGTCGCAGACTGGACGGGGCGGAGTTACGTGAATACACACGCGGTAATATGTTTTAAGGGGAAAGTACATTAACACACAGATGGCGGAAATATTAATAGGATTAAAAAACCAAAATAACCGACATGGTAAAATTACGTCGGTTCTAGGCTCTGAATTTCGGTTTGGATTATTTTTCGATTAATCATCCAGCCCTACTGCACACCATGGCCAAAACCTCATCTTATGGGCTCAGCACATGTGCCAGGCATTCTGAACCAGGGTGCGGATATCTTATCTAAAGACAATGTTCCCCCAGGGGAATGGTCTCTTCACCCACAGACGGTTCAACTAATATGGAGCATCTTCGGAGAGGCAGAGGTCGACCTATTCACCTCAGAAGACAACGCTCATTGCCAAATATTTTTCTCAAAGAGCAGGGACGCGCTTGCCCACGATTGGCTGAGCCGCCCGCTTTATGCATTCCCTCCGGTCACGATGTTACCACAGGTCATCGAACGGATCAGGGAGAGCGAGTGCGCAGTGCTACTGATACCACCTCTCTGGAAGACCCAATTATGGTTCTCCGAGCTGGCACAGCTACTGGAAACAGCCCCATGGCCGGTTCCGCTGAGGAGAGACCTCCTCATGCAGGCAAACCAATTAATCTGCCATCCCCGTCCCGATTAGTGGGCCCTTCATGTATGGCCCCTCAACGGATACTCGGATGTCTCCCGGAAAGGGTGCTGAAAACAATCACTGAGGCAAGGGTGCCGTCAACTAGACGCCTCTACGCTCAGAAATGGGTGGTATTTTCTGGCTGGTGCGCTGCACAGAGCCTAGACCCCTATTCGTGCAAAGTATCGAGTGTACTCGCCTTCTTACAAGGGCTTTTGGACGCGGCTCGTAAGCCCCACCCCCCACACTCACGCTCTCGTGTCCGGCAAATCACTAGGAAGAAGCGACCTCGTCGTATGCTTCCTTAAAGGGGCAAGGAGGCTGAACCCTCCGCGACCTCCTTTCGTGTCTATCTGGGACCTCTCCACCGTCCTGAAAGCGCTGAAAGGTGCCCTATTCGAGTCTTTTGTCATATACTATGCTCACATCGTGCACTCTTCAATTACTGTATATCACTTCACTATACAGGTGCTGGTCATATAATTAGAATATCATCAAAAAGTTGATTTCAGTAATTCCATTCAAAAAGTGAAATTTGGATATTATATTCATTCATTACACACAGACTGATATATTTCAAGTGTTCATTCCTTTTAATTTTGATGATTATGACTGACAACTAATAAAAAACCCAAAATCAGTATCTCAGAAAATTTTAATATTGTGAAAAGGTTCAATACTGAAGACACCTGGTGCCACACTCTAATCCGCTAATTAACTCAAAACACCTGCGAAGGCCTTTAAATGGTCTCTCAGTCTAGTTCTGTAGGCTACACAATCATGGGGAAGACTGCTGACTTGACAGCTGTCCAAAAGACGACCATTGACATCTTGCACAAGGAGGGCAAGACACAAAAGGTCATTGCTAAAGAGGCTGGCTGTTTACAGAGCTTTGTGTCCAAGCATATTAATAGAGAGGCGAAGGGAAGGAAAATATGTGGTAGAAAAAAGTGTACAAGCAATAGGGATAACCACACCCTGGAGAGGAGTGTGAAACAAAACCCATTCAAAAATGTGGGGGAGATTTTTCACAAAGAGTGGACTGCAGCTGGAGTTAGTGCTTCAAGAACCACCACACACAGACATATGCAAGACATGGGTTTCAGCTGTCGCATTCCTTGTGTCAAGCCACTCTTGAACAAGACACAGCGTCAGAAGCGTCTCGCCTGGGCTAAAGACAAAACGGACTGGACTGCTGCTGAGTCCAAAGTTATGTTCTCTGATGAAAGTAAATTTGCATTTCCTTTGGAAAACAAGGTCCCAGAGTCTGGAGGAAGAGAGGAGAGTCACAGAATCTACGTAGCTTGAAGTCCAGTGTAATGTTTCCACAGTCAGTGATGGTTTGGGGTGCCATATCATCTGCTGGTGTTGGTCCACTGTGTTTTCTGAGGTCCAAGGTCAACACAGCCGTCCACCAGGAAGTTTTAGAGCCCTTCATGCTTCCTGATGCTGACCGACTTTATGGAGATCAGAATCAGAATTAGAAAGAGCTTTATTGCCAAGTGTGCTTGCACACACAAGGAATTTGTTTTGGTGCTGAGGCTTCCAGTGGACATATACAAATACAACAAGAAACATAATACTACAAATTATAAGAATAAAGAATAAAAATATAAATATATGAGAATAAAAGTATCACAGTTGGGTTTAGTCAGAATAGACATTTCCAGATTTACAGATTATGAACATATTTACAGTGTTTTGAATATTATAGATAAATAAATCTACATATAAGTATCACCTGAGTTGTAGGATATTGCACTAAACAGTGGGATGCTGATTTCATTTTCCAACAGGACATGGCACCTTCACACAGTGCCAAAGCTACCAGTACCTGGTTTAAGGACCATGGTATCCCTGTTCTTAATTGGCCAGCAAGCTCGCCTGACCTTAACCCTATAGAAAATCTATGGGGTATTGTGAAGAGGAAGATGCGATACGCCAGACCCAACAATGCAGAAGAGGTGAAGGCCACTATCAGAGCAACCTGGGCTCTCATAACGCCTGAGCAGTGCCACAGACTGATCGACTCCATGCCACACCGCATTGCTGCAGTAATTCAGGCAAAAGGAGCCCCAACTAAGTATTGAGTGCTGTACATGCTCATACTTTTCATGTTCATACTTTTCAGTTGGTCAACATTTCTAAAAATCCTTTTTTTGTATTGGTCTTAAGTAATATTCTAATTTTCGGAGATACTGAATTTGGGATTTTCATTAGTTGTCAGTTTTAATCATCACAATTAAATGAAATAAACATTTTAAATATATCAGTCTGTGTGTAATTAATGAATATAGTATCCAAGTTTTACTTTTTGAATGGAATTACTGAAATAAATCAACTTTTTGATGATATTCTAATTATATGACCAGCACCTGTATATAAAGAGCAAATAAAATCCTGAGCATGCAACATCATGCTTAAGTTTAGTAAGTCATTACCCAGCAAACACAGAACGTTGGTACAACATACCCAACCTTCTAACAACATGGCCAAAAGGGTTTGCTATAACTACGTTGTGTGGTGGAGGTTGTTACAGCCAGGGCCGGTTCTAGACATTTGGCGGCCCTAGGCAATATTCATGTTAGAGGCCCCCCACCCCCAATAAAAAACTCTTGAAACAAAAATGATTCCTAACCTTTTAATTTATACAACATTTAATTTTAGATGTTTTTACTTACTCAGTACATAAGTTTGGACACATTACTATTTTTAATGTTTTTGAAAGAAGTCTCTTATGCTCATCAAGCCTGGATTTATTTGATCAAAAATACAGAAAAATAATATATTACAAAAATTTAAAATAATGGTTTTCCTATTTTACTATACTTTAAAATATATTTCTGTGATGCAAAGCAGAATTTAGTGTCACGTGATCCTTCAGAAAACTTTATAATATTCTGATTTATTATCAAATGTTAGAAATGGTGCTTAGTATTTATTTTATAACCTGTGATACTTTTTTTCAGGATTTTTTTTTTTTTTATTATTAAAAAGTTGTTTTAAAAAAGTCTTCACTATCACTTTTTATATATTTAACACATCTTTGCTGAATATTCCTGTTTTTTTTTTGTATTTTTGATCAAATAAATGCAGGCTTGTAGAGCATAATAAAAAACTTCTTTCAAAAACATTAAAACTAGTAATTGGTCCAGACTTTTTACCAGTAGGCTACTGTATGTGCATATTAATCAAACTTCATCTAAGGTAATCTCTTTTTTGTTTAATGAAGATGTTATTGTTATTTTGCTGTTTTATTTAATTTATTTACAGTTCCAGAATACCACTTCAGCAGGGGCGGCGCCAGATAATGTTTAAGGCAGGTGCTGAGGGGGTGCCAGATCATTGACAGGGGGAGCTGCGCAACTATATATATTAAAAATATATCAAAATATTAAATATATTAATCTATGCCCACCTCTAATATATATATATATATATATATATATATATATAAATATATAATTAGGCTACACACACACACACACACACACACACACACACACACACACACACACACACACACACACACACAATTATTTAAATGAGCAAAATTTATGATGAGATGTGCTCCAGTTCACGTGCAGTACAATGCAATCGCACCGGCGCATCCATATCATGATCATATTGTCTGCTATATTTGCTTCTTATTTATTATATACAGGCAATTGGTTGATGAAAAATTTATTAAAATTATGATACAATTTATACAAAACGAAATTCACTTTAAAGAAAGACTTTCTACAAAACAAAACTTAATTTAGTGGTCAAAATCATGTCTGACCCATCATATCTTCCGATATATTGCGAATCTTACTCATGCGGTTCAATTTCCATAATCAGCATAGATGTAAAAAAAATAACATTATAATATTTTAACAAAAATGAAACTAAATTTGTTATTTAAATGGCACATATAGTGGGCCTACAGACTCTCTAAATATTGAAATTAACATTAATAATGCTGTAGAAGTGCAGTTTATTAAATTAATAGTTTATCAGGTCAGGAAGCAGACAAACTGGCTAAACCGACCGTCTGCTAGCGGCCTCGCGTCACCAAGGTCAGATAAATCCCATCACATAGAGGCTCTTTCACCTAGATATCATCATATAGAGACTGTGACTGTTCCCCGAATTTGGAAATCCAAAAAACGTCCAAACCGATCTAAGGTTAAAAATGATATTGATATTCAACAAATAAAAAATAGATATAATACAGATGAGCAAACGATAAAGCTTGGGTTGCTGAATATTCGATCCCTTACTTCAAAAGCACTCATAGTTAATGATATGACTTCAGATTATAACCTAGATGTGCTGTGTATGACAGAAACCTGGCTAAAACCAGACGATTACATTACTTTAAATGAGTCCACCCCTCATGATTACTGTTATAAACATGAACCTCGCCTGAAAGGCAAAGGGGGAGGTGTTGCTGTAAATTATAGTAATATTTTCAAAACCACTAAAAAATCTAGTTTAAAATATATTTATTTTGAAGTGTTGGTGCTTAATGTAAACATATATAATGTAAACGATAAATCAAGTTTGAGAATTCTGCTGGCAACTGTATACAGGCCACCAGGGCACCATAAAGATTTTATCAAAGAATTTGCTGACTTTCTATCAGAATTAGTATTGACTGCAGATAAAGTCCTAATTGTTGGTGATTTTAATATACATGTAGATAATGGAAAAGATGCAATGGGATTGGCATTTAAAGACATTCTTAACTCTATTGAAGTTAGACAACACGTGTCAGGACCTACTAATTGTCGTAATCATACTCTAGATCTAATATTATCACATGGAATCAATGTTGATGCTGTTGAAATTCTGCAGCAGAGCGACGACATCTCAGATCATTATCTAGTCTCATGTAAGTTACATTTAGCCAAGGCTGCAAAGCCAACTCCGCGTTACAAGTATGTTAGACCTATCACTTCTGCCACTAAAGATTGCTTTATCAATAATCTTCCTAATCAGTTTCATCGTCTCAGCATCCCGGATAGCTTAGAAGAACTTGATATTGCAACAGAAACTTTTAACTCTCTCCTTTCCAGCACTTTAGATACAGTTGCTCCGTTGCGCTTAAAGAAGATTAAAGAAAATAGTCCAACACCGTGGTAAAACGAGCACACCCGGGCCCTTAAGAGAGCAGCCAGAAAAATGGAGCGCAACTGGAAGAAAACAAAACTAGAGGTATTTCGGATCTCATGGAAGGAGAGCTCGATTGCTTACAGAGAGGCTTTAAAAGCTGCTAGATCTGCTTATTTTTCAACCCTATTAAAAGAAAATAAACATAATCCAAGGTATTTATATATTTATTTTGCAAACTCGTTAATTCATCTAAATCGACAACATGTATGTTAGACCCTATACCGACTAAACTACTGAAAGAGATGCTTCCAGAAGTCATAGATCCTCTTCTTAACATCATTAATTCATCTTTGTCTCTAGGATACGTACCAAAAACCTTTAAGCTGGCTATGATTAAACCGCTTGTTAAAAAAACGCAACTTGATCCTACAGAATTAGTCAATTACAGGCCGATCTCAAATCTACCTTTTCTGTCAAAGATACTAGAAAAGGCAGTATCCTCACAACTGTGTTCCTTTCTTAAAAGAAATGGTATCTGCGAGGATTTCCAGTCAGGATTTAGACCGCACCATAGCACTGAGACAGCTCTCATTAGAGTCACAAATGATTTGCTCTTATCATCCGATCGTGGTTGTATCTCTCTATTAGTGTTACTTGATCTTAGTGCTGCATTTGACACCATTGACCACAACATTCTCTTAAATAGACTAGAAAACTATGTTGGCATTAGTGGAATTGCATTAGCATGGTTTAAATCATATTTATCTGACCGCTATCAGTTTGTAGCAGTAAATGAAGAGATGTCTTATCGATCACAAGTTCAGTATGGCGTACCACAAGGCTCAGTACTAGGACCGCTGCTGTTCACTCTGTACATGCTACCTTTAGGAGATATCATTAGGAAACATGGAATTAGCTTTCACTGTTATGCTGATGATACTCAGCTCTATATTTCTTCCAAACCTAACGAAACTCACCAATTCACAAAATTATCGGAATGCATAGTTGATATCAAAAATTGGATGACTAGTAATTTCCTACTACTAAATTCTGAGAAAACAGAGATTCTAATTATTGGACAAAAAACTTCCACACGTAATAACCTAGAATACCGTCTAACACTTGATGGCTGCTCTGTTAAGTCTTCGTCGTCAGTTAGGATCCTGGATGTGCTCTTTGATACCAATCTTTCATTTGAAAGTCACGTGTCCAGTGTCTGTAAAACCGCATTTTTCCATCTTAAAAATATATCTAAATTACGTCATATGCTCTCATTGACAAATGCGGAACAACTAGTTCATGCGTTCATGACATCAAGGCTAGATTATTGTAATGCTCTACTGGGTGGTTGCCCTGCACACTTAATAAACAAACTACAGCTAGTTCAAAACGCAGCCGCTAGAGTTCTTACCAGAACCAGGAAGTAAGACCATATTAGCCCGGTTTCTTTCAACACTGCGTTGGCTCCCTATTAAACATCGTATAAATTGTAAAATATTGCTGATTACTTACAAAGCACTAAATGGTTTAGCTCCCCAGTACTTGAGCGAGCTCTTAACGCATTATAGTCCTTCACGTCTATTGCGATCTCAAAACTCCGGCCAGTTGATAATACCTAGAATATATAAATCGACTGCTGGCGGTAGATCCTTTTCCTATTTAGCACCAAAACTTTGGAACAATATTCCTAACATTGTCCGGGAAGCAGACACAGTCTGTCAGTTCAAAGCTAGACTAAAAACACATCTCTTTGACCTAGCATTCACATAACACTCTATAGGCTTCTATAATTCAATATTAGGCTGCTTAGATTAGGTCAGCCGGAACTGGGAACACTTCCCTCATATCCTGATGTACTCGTTACATCATAAGAAGAATGGCATCTACGCTAATTTTAGTGTCTTTGTTTATCCCGAGGGTTTCCCGCAGCCTGCTGGATCCAGGCCGTTTCCAGATCTGACGAAGGACTTTCGCCTGGACCTGATGACAATGCAGTGCTGAAGTGCCAACTAGCCTCTCCCTATGGAGGATCCCTATACCACTCTACAGATAAAGCGTTGTGGAATTTTTCGGTTCGCGTACCTACCCAAAGTGATAAGATAAAATAAAAATTCTGCATCAAAATTTATAGACAAGTAGTTTGTTTAGGCATGGTTTGTAAGGAATTACAAACCTGCGCACATATATTCAAACGCACATAACTATAGAATCAATTCTTAATGCGCATGTGAACGCCATCAGCGTCTATCACAGGTTCACGTTTAAAGTCTGTTTAGAGAGAACGGTGTCGTCTTAGCGGCCCCTAATTTAATAACAAATGATCATTTAGACGGAAGTGAATCAATCAAAACTAACTTTAGCTGGAAAAAACATTTTTCAAGAGCCACTATAAAACCAAACCAATCTCTGTTACCTTAAATTATATGTTTATCTCTGTAAAGCTGCTTTGAAACAATCTACATTGTTAAAAGCGCTATATAAATGAGGATGACTTGACTTGTCAAATGAGGATGACTAGTAAATGTTAACTAATCTAATTAAGTTACCGATTTTTTATACACCGATTCAGCGGTCTGGTGAGTTCAGTGTTGGATAGGTCAGTTGTTTTAACTATTCATTAAGGTGAATGGTTAAAATGAGTCGTTTGCGTATCGGACGTGTCATAGTGGACGTCCAGCCACGTTGTGTGATTATCTCGGCAGTTTAGGACATCGCACACGATTTGCGTCAATAAAGAAAACATTTAATCACTGGACTGGATAGGTTTTTTCGTTTAGTGAAATGTGGTTTATGTCAGCTGAATGGGCGGAACGCTTTTTACAGAAGATAGGGCAACGTGTTTTTTTAGCACAATTCACACACCGCGGTAATTCAGGAGAAAAAAAAATCTCTTAATGCTCCACGTGAAACTGCGGTCTTCCAACCTTTTACTATGGTGTCAATTGATTTTGATTAATATGCGCGAGGGAGAGAGAGCAACACAGCGCTCGTGTTGTTTGAAGACTTGAGAGTGCTCGCGCGCGGCCGGTGCGTGTGTTCTCTCTCTCTCTCTCTCTCTCTCGCTCTCGCTCTCGCTCTCTCTCTCTCTCTCTCTCTCTCTCTCTCTCTCTCTCTCTCTCTCTCTGCTCGTTTGCGCCCTGTCAAGAGCAGCAGTCATTCTATTCTAAACATTATGTTTGGGGGTGCTATCGGGGTGCTTTATTCTTTCTTGGGGGTGCTGAAGCACCTGCTAGCCCCTCCCTAGCGCCGCCCATGCACTTCAGTGATATATGCTTTTATCATTTTTTTCATAGCTGGTATGGGCAGGATTTTCCCCTCCCATTTAATCAATATTGACTCCAGATATTGTCATATTATTAATATAAGTAATATGATATCATGCATTACATTGCTACCTTAAATATGCTATACACAAATCAGGTGGACGAGAAAGACACGATCGCTACTGATTAGAAAACAAAATCTAAACTGATATTATTGGCGAAATTATTGGCGTAAGTAGGCTGATGTCAGACAGGGTATAATCTAATCATCAGGAGAATTTAGTAGACCCATGAGATCCTTTATTTGAAACATTTAAAAATGTTGTAGTGTGTTGGCTTTTTAAATTTGAACACAAACGTCTTGACTTTTACTTTTGTAGCGTTTTTAGTCAGCTCCCGACGCGATGTTATTCATTGTACGCACAAATTCAAAGCGTCGCGTCTGGGCACGGTAATGACGCTCGCGCTCTTTTAAACTCGTAATAAAGCGGTGAATGATTTTTCCAGAAATGACGCTGATCTACAGTACAAGTTTATATTTAGAATACATTGCAATCACTCCAAAATAGATGACGACAACGCACACACCTGCATTACGAGCTTTACTTCTTTGCGTGCCTATTTAGGCTTTTGCTACGCAGCACCTGATGGGCTGGCGTTAATGTGTCGTAATGTAACAGTCTATGGTGAAGATAAACATCGTCACTAATTTTAGTTTTAATAAATAAATATTGAAATAAATTGTAAGACATTTGTAAACAATTTTTTTTAATTTTTTTTGTCCCTCTGTCTGGGCCCCATCCCGCCAATCGGGCCCTAGGCACGTGCCTAGTTTGCCTTTGCGTTAATCTGGCTGTGGTTACAGCGTTGACAAAAAGTTGACATTAAACCACCATTCAGGGCCATTGCTTAAGGTTGTGCTTAGGGTGTCTGGACAACCACTGGACGATATACTCGTTACAGCCCTGAAGCGGGCAAATCAGCATTTTAAATTTCAATTGCCCGTTTGCCTCATTGTGTTGTCTCATTCTTCATCGAGCAAGGATACGTATTGCGTTTAATTTACCTCAGTGTAGGGTATGGACCAATCAGACACACACTAATTATTCATTATATACAAAGGTTTATGAAACTCCAAAACTAACAGCCCAAATGAACGAACACAAGGGCAGAAACAGTGTCATGTTACGAGGGCTGATAAGGAGATTTTACGACCTCCGAGGAATGTGGCCACATGCACAAGAGAGAGACAATGGAAACCCTCTTTAAAACACACTTTGCTGCATTAATCATAGACTAACTGATCTATAAATGAACATGCATAAAACTGTGAAAGAAACAGTGTAAATGGTTTACTGTTTCATGTACTATTAGGTATATATTATGGTATGTACCCTGGTATACAACCAACTAACAATCAATGTAACCTCACCTGTATCATGCCTCCTACCTAATTAATCCTCACTCATTTAATGACTCACACTTTGATATACATCACCTTCTTCTAGAATGCAGTGTGGATGTGTTATAGCTATCTGAGCATTAATGAAGGTATAACCACACGTGGGACAAGACTCGTAAATCAACTAAGAGCCACTTTCCCTCTCAGACATGGCACCTTTCTTATTGGTTGAGTTCAACCCTTAGGGGAGGATCTTTTCCAGGCTTTATTAGAGACAGTCCACATGTGACCTCCCTCTCTTAGTTCTTTCATCCAGCTGCAACACTGTTCTGGTCTCAAAAAACGACAGTGCGCCTTATAATCCGGAGCGCCTTATATATGGATCAATTGGTTAATAACATCGAATAAATCAGGTTATGTGCCCGCTCACGAGCGCTCACTCTTACTAACAGACATACGAACAGACACACTGTCGCCGGCGCTGCTTGCGCGTCACAGAATGTACATAAAGCGTTCCCCGTTCACAGTAACCGAGTCGTCTCATTCAAAACAGCCAGCTGTTGCTGTCAGCGAGCCGCCGCACATGAACACTCATACGAGTCAGGCTGCGAATGTAAGTTACGTGCCCGCCCCAGCGCGCTCACGCTTACTAATAAACGCCTCGCTTCCGGCGCCGCGCACTCACTACATTCCCTTTTAGCACATCTAGTGTATACGTAACGCAAACCCGGTCAAAATTTTGACTGCAGTATCTTATGCGGCTTATAATCCGTTGCGCCCTATATACAGTAAATGTTCTAAAATAGGTCATTCATTGAAAGTGCGCCTTATAATCCGGTGCGCCTTATAGTGCGGAAAATACGGTATTCAATTCAATGAAATGTGAAAATGTAAATCTGATGGTTCTTCTCATAGTCCCTTTTTCCGGTTTCCAATTTAATCCTATCACTAACCTATTTCTGTATATGTGTGTGTTTAGTTTATTTATGTTTATGATTTAGTTAATAAAACTTATGCACTTTATGTATTTGGTTCTGATTTGCTTGCAATATGAAGTCCCTTTGCGGTTTTTGTTCTTGCTACATGCTCAAAACGCTGTACATGCTAAGAAATTATTATTCTTCTGTGGCCAGGGAAGATACCCTTTTCTTAGAATAAATTAATAATCAAAAGAGTTCGTTGGACGAACTGATTAATTGATTGTAATATTAATTTAGCCATGTCAAGTTAATCCAATTAACTGACCCAAATTTTCAGCTTCAGCTTTTCGCTTCGGAGCCGAGCATTTCATGTATGCTCTTGTCTGCAAGCAGTGTCTTCTGAACGAGCAAGCTCTTCAAGGAGAACCTCTCAATGTCATTGATGTTGGTATCATGGCACGGCAGCGGGGTCGGTTTCCTCTTTTATTCCTTATTGTTTGCCTTTCATTGAGCAAAACAAAAAGGCTGTTCTCACAGCTGATAACATTGTACTTTCCAGATCGCTGAAAAGCTGTTTTTACAGCCGGTTTTGTGCATTGTCTGAGAGCGCTTAAAGGCTATTATCACAGCTGGTGAGAGCTGAGCCTTTAACGAGAGTGAGTGACCACTACAGGCAGCAAATTCCCTGTGAGGGTTGTTGCGATCTTTTACACTGTGTGCTTCAGCACCGAGACAGCAAGTCTCCTAAAAGAGCTTACATGGGTGTACTGTAAATTGTGTCTTTCTAAAGATGACATTCCACCCGTGTGTTTCTGGATGTGGTGGTTTCCTGTCCTCACTGACGGCCACAATCACGGTCTCGCATGGGGGGTGGGTGGTTCATGTTTTCGTGTGGGAACATGACCACGTCGACACACCGGTCGCAACTCTTCTATATCCAGAAAGCTTGATCCATCCGTGCTCTTTGTGCTCAACTGTGTGGCCAACGAGCTATCACGAACTGCGCTCCTGGGAGAGTGGCGACTCCATCCCCAGGTGGTTCAGCTGATCTGGAGAGGGTTTCAGGAGGCTCAGGTAGACCTGTTTGTCTCTCCAGAGACCTCCCACTCCCAGCTGTTTTACTCTCTGGCCGAGGGAAACTCGGCACGGTTGCACTGGCACAAAGCTGGCCCCGGGGCCTTCGCAAATATGCATTTTCCCCAGTGAGCCTACTTGCACAGACCTTGTGCAAAGTCAAGGAGGACGAGGAGCAAGTCCTGCTGGTGGCTCCCTATTGGCCCACTCAGACCTGGTTCCCAGAAATCATGCTCCTCATCGATACACCCTCCCTGGCCCATTCCTCTGAGGAAGGACCTTCTTTCTCAGAGATGGGGCACCCTATGGCAATTGCATCTAGACCTTTGGAAACTCCATGTCTGGTCCCTGGACGGAATGCAAAGGTTCTAAGCAACTTACCCCCAGAGGTACGTAACACCATACGCCTTGAAGTGGAACCTGTTTGTCGAGTGGTGTTTCTCTAACCGAGAGGACCCCCGAAGATGTTCTATAGGGTCCGTGCTTTCCTTCTTGCAGCAAGGATTGGAGCAAGGGCAGTCTCCCTCCACCCTCAAAGTACATGCTGCCGCTATTTCAGCATATCACGACCACATAAGCAAATCAGTGAGCAAGCACAACCAGTTAAATCCTCCTCGACCCCCCTCCATACCCTCTTGGGGCCTTGCCCTGGTGCTTAGAGCACTGCAGGATGCTCCCTTTGAGCCTTTGCAGTCACCAGACTTAAAAAATCTGTCCATGAAGACTTTGCTGCTGGTTGCATGGGCCTCTATCAAGAGGGTAGGGGACCTGCAGGCATTTTGATGACTGTGGTTGCTCATATCAACATATTAACTTTATTGTATTAACAAATATGAATTAACTCAGTGGTACTCAACCCTATAGTTCTTGAATACCCCCAGCACTGCACAAGATGTCTTCCTAATCAAACACACTTGATTCAAACTATCAGCTAGTTAGTAAAGACTCCAAGACCTCATATGGGTTTGTGAGATGAGAGAGACATAAAAAATGTGCAGTGTTGGGGGGTATTCCAGGACAGGGGTTAGGAATCAGTGTATTAACTAGTTTGGGACTACTATTTAACAGCCTTACCTTGTACTGTTATTCATCAGAGTTAATGATATTCTTAAAATGTATGTATATGTTAAGTATAGAGGTAGGTAACTTCTGTCAACCATGTTTGGGTAATTAATTTGCTTGGTTCAAATTCCTAAAAATGTGGGTTGAACCCCTGACACTATAACAAAGGGTTCCCAATGTAAATGTTCACTTTATATTCACAAATATATATGAATTCTAATGAGGTCACGTTGTTGTTGAACGCACAATTTATTAGGTTGCCACTTATTTATATGAGAATTTTTTTCTTTTCCAGGTGAGTGTATTTGGGTTTGGAGCAGATGAAAATGGAAACTGGCATCATTACTTTGAACAAAATAAGCATCATCGTAATGCTGGCAATCACGGAGGAAGCTATGAATATCATATTGCACTTAAGCTTCATGAGAAAAAAGGAATTCGGTTGTATAAAGGATGGTGATATCGCAGTAAATTTCACATTTATTAAGTATTCTTGATGTTATGCATGGTCAAGACATTTTTTAAAGGTCATCATTAACAAAACAACGGCTATGTAGAGGTAGCATGCTCAGTACTCAGTACCACCTAAGACATATGTTGTTTTTCTCAAATAAATTTACAAACACACTGATCCAGAGTCCTGTTCTAACATAAGAATGGCTGTCATTATCAGATGGCATACATGCGATTCTAAGTAGCTATCAACAAGGAACAGATATGTAACAGCTGTTATTACCAATGGAGGGAAAGATTATGAGGAATATGTGTTATGTTATGTCTTTGTTAAATGAGATGGGTGTGAAGATTAGAACATAATCTGCTGTTAACTTTTTGTGGATTATTTGGACCATACAATGCCGTCAAGTAAGTTTATTAGGCATTTGACACATTACTGGGTTTTTAATTGAATGTTGGATGTATGGGTGCCAGTCCATTAGTGGGAACCAGCTGAGGAAAACATAGAAGTAAAAAATGGCTGGTAGTAGGACAATGTTACTTTTCTTAAGGAGGGATCCAAATGTCTTTACTATGGCTATTACATAAGGTAAATTAACATGGTATAGAATATTGTACTACTGAAATATTTGGTTCTGACTTAGTGAAAGAGAAAACCCAATTTCTTTATACTTAGGCCGTGTGTCCACCAAAGCGTTTTTTCAAGCAGCTGGCGTATAATTCCAATTGTTTTCAATGGGAGCGCCGCGTTTCTTAAACGCCAAGAGCGTAACGAGGTGCTGAGCGTTTTTTTTCACGCTGAAGTGCTGAGCGCCCGGCGTTTTTTACTGGTCGCCGAGAGTTGAAGAATGTTCAACTTTGGGTAAAACGCAGCGCTCATCACTGTCACTCTTTACCCAGCCATCCAATCACAGTGGAGGAGGGGCGGGACAAATACCACACCGACCAACTGTCACAACATTCTTTCTGTACAACGACGTCAACCTGCAGAGCCAGCAGAACAAAATGGATGAAAAATAAATTTTAGTATGAAATAAATTATCTGCGAAATCAGTTACAAGTACACTGTGCTGCGGATATTCTGTATCATAGCAACGAATCGTCTCAACTGAAAAAACGCAGTGCTGCCAAAACGCTCTCAAGAGCTCACAGCTAGGCATTTCAGCTGGCTAAAAACGCTTTGGTGGACACACGGCCTTACAGTACAATTTACAGTACATTTATCCACAACTTGTTATTAAACATCATTACCCATTTACATACAGGCTTAATGTATTTAAACCACTCTTTGTCAGCATTATCTTGCTAAAGTTTTGTATATCTTAACACTGCAACTGTGTGTGCTGATCTCTTCTTGCTTTTATTTGGTTTATATTTGTCTGCGGTTTCTGGATGTCCCTACAGTGGGGAAAATATGTATTTGACCCCCTGCTGATTTTTGTAAGTTTGCCCACTTACAATGAAGGGTCTATAATTGACCCTTCGCTAAACCCGCCCTCCCTAGTTACTATTGCTACGCCTGACAAGCTTTCGCGCCTGGCACGTCTACTACAGTGTGCACTGGTGTCAGACATTCCCAATGAGATAATTAGTAATTTTTGGCGAACATGTGAAATATCTGAGAGAGCAGGACAAAAGGGACTGCAGTATGCATTCGAGGGATATATCCATGACATAATATGCAATTAGCGATTAGAGAATAATTTCATAAAAATTGAACCTAAAGCCTATAGTCCCAGCGCAAGCAGTAGCCGCCTCATACACTGACCATTCAAATGGGAAACACACAAATTGAGGAACAGCTATGTTGGTGCACAGCAGGGTAAGTGAAATGTGAAAATAATCGAATAATTATAAATCAAACAGTTTATCCATATAAATCTTGTGGAATAACACTAACCGGGAGAGCCGCGATCGGATTGGGTTAAGGAACATTTCTAAAATAAGAGTCCTGGTGTCAAAGGCTGAATTGGTGATGTATAATGGTCTATATGTTCTCTTTTATATGTTAATTACATTAATTAGGCAATTGGAAACCATTCAGCTGTGCATAATTTCAAGATCATTTGTGATTTTTAACTTTCACTTCTGGAAGAGAGGCGTACGCAAGTTTTTTTGTTCATACGTTCGTTCTCTAAATCACATGTACTCACATTTGAAAAATGATCCTAAGACCAAATGTAGGACAGTTTACGCAACATTTTATAAATGTGCTTCTGCAACCAATGATAAAGACCTTTCTTCAAACCTATTACTCCAACCTGCAAAATTCCCACACTTGTATGACTCAGATACTTAAAAAAAAGAAACAAAAAACCCCCCCAAAAAACATGGCTGCAGCACATTCCAGCAGCTAAAATCCTTAAAGGGGTGGTAAAACACGATTTCACTTTTCTAACTTTAGCTAGTGTGTACTGTAATGTTGCTGTTTGAGCATAAACAACATCTGCAAAGTTACAATGCTCAAAGTTCAAAGGAAAGGGAGATATTTGCTTTTAAAGAAATCAATTTCTAAGGACTACAGCAAACGGCCGGTAGGGACTACACGACATTCCTCCAGGGTTGCTGACATCACTAACCCCACTAAACCCCTCCTCCGAGAATACTAAATAAGGGAGGCGAGGCCATTTTATATTGCTGTGGAGAAGAGTTGTTGTGGTATAGTAGGCTGTTGTTGCTGCAATGCCGTGGAAATGCTGTTATTTTCATCCGGATTGCAGGTCCACTTTCTTCAGCCTTCCCAGGGTCAGGGGAGTTAGAGATCAATGGTTAAAATTTATTTTTAACTCATCCCTCATAATTATTACCCAAATCCTGCTCTCTGTGCTGCACATTTTACGGAGGAAAGCTTCCACAATCTTTGCGAGCTCAATGCAGGATTCGCACAACGGCTTCTCCTGAAAGATGGAGCAGTTCCAACTTTAATAACAGAAGCTTACGGGCCACAACCTGTAAGTATGATTTATTTTTCGTTGATGTGTTTTCCTGTAATAGTTCGTATTGTTAATTGTACTGTAGCAAGGAAGTAAACAAATGACAACGCTGTTTGGCTCTGCAAACTAGTTTGTTAAATGCTCATTCATAGCCTACTTGACGTTATCCGACAAACACCAAACGTTACAAACTTTTTTTTAAATCTCAACAGTGAACTTGGAATTAGTGTAAATTATTCTTTGGTCAGAGCTTTTATGTATTGTTTATCTACATGCTTTTTTATCTACAGGCATGCTAAAGATGGTTCTGTGTTTGATTTAGCTACTGTAGTAAAGCCAATGTTTAGTGTTCGTTTTGGGTTAACGTTAATAGTTCTGGCGACAGATATTTGGCTACAATCGTTCTAAAAATACAACGTATTAGAAGTAACGGTGCCATACAAGTAACGGTGCCATACAATCTGTAACAATCACTATAGATCCGCAGTCTTACTGTAGTATAATTTGTTAGAACGATTAACGTTATATGAAATTCTTGTTTATAAAGCTTATTTTTTGTAATACTATAATAATTAGCACAATTAAATAACAGCGTATATAAAAAGTAATGAGACAACAACAAAAAACAAACCTTTCTGAAACGATGTTTAACAGCCGTTATTGAACAGGTTCTTCTCGATCATCTTCACTAACATTCTCTGGGTCCGATTGGTTTTCTTTGTTTGATTGGTTTGGCCGTTGTTTATAATACACCAAATCACAAACTACCGGTAATGGTAAGGGGCGTGACGTTTCCGAAAAACGTGCACTAGGCGGTTAGCGAATCACAACACACTAGGCCAGCTAACCAATCTGAGCCCATTGCGTATTTTTGAGGGACTGGCTTCATAGAACCCGGAAACCATCAGACTGTTTTTACAAGGAGGGACAGAGCAGTGTAGAATAAAGGTAAAATATATTAAATATAATGCAAAAAAAAATATTTTGTTCTTCCGAGATGTTCTTGCGGCCAGTGATCTGAGTCTCCGTCTTGACCGTAACAGTTCAAACAGGAGGTGTCCAGGGTGAGTGGAGTCTGTGATGATTTTACCTGCTCTCTTCCTCACACTGGAAGAGTGCAGGTCCTGGAGGGTTGGCAGGGGGGCACCAATGATCCTCTCCGCAGTCCGGACTGTCTGTTGTAGTCTCCTGATGTCTGATTTGGTAGCTGAATCAAACCAGACAGTGATGGATGTGCATAAGACAGACTCAATGACGGCTGAGTAGAACTGAATCAGCAGCTACTGTGGCAAGTTGTGGCAAGCTTCCTCAGCTGGCGAAGGAAGTACAGTCTCTGCTGGGCTTTTTACACAATGGAGTCAATGTGATTGTCCCACTTCAGGTCCTGAGAGATGGTAGTGCCCAGGAACCTGAATGACTCCACTGCTTCCACAGTGCTGTTCATGATGGTGAGTGGGGGGAGTGCTGGGCTGTTCCTGCTGAAGTCCACGATCATCTCCACTGTTTTGAGCGTGTTCAGCTCAAGGTTGTTATAACTGCACCAGACAGCCAGCTGTTCAACCTCTAGTCTGTCAGCAGACTCGTGACCATTCCGGATATGACCGATGATAGTGGTGTTGTCGGCAAATTTCAGGAGGTTGACAGAGGGGTCTTTAGAAGTGCAGTCATTAGTGTACAGGGAGAAGAGCAGTGGGGAGAGAACGCACCCTTGAGGGGTGCCAGTGCTGGTGGTGAGAGTCCAGGGCTTTTCAAACCTGCAATAAAATTAATTTAAATCGTCAGCCAGGTGTTGATTGTCTAGAGATCGGGGGGATGGTGACTTGTAGTTGGTGATGTTCCTCAGGCCAGTCCAGACTGATGATGGGTCGTTGGATGAAAACTGGTTTTTAGCTTTTCAGAGTAGTTCCTTTTAGCAACTCTGATCTCCTTTGTCAGTCTGTTTCTGGCCTGGTTATACAAGATTTTATGCCCACTTCTGTAAGCATCCTCTTTAGCATGACAAATGTGTTTGAGTTTACCAGTAAACCATGGTTTATCATTAGTGAATGATAAGAATGTCCTTGTAGGAATGCATGTATCCCCACAGAAACTTATATATGATGTTACAGTATCTGTGAGCTCATCCAGATCAGTGGTAGCAGCTTCAAAAACAGTCCAATCAGTACACTCGAAGCAGGCCAGTAGATTCTGCTCTGCTTCATTAGTCCATCTTTTAACAGTCCTTATCACAGGTTTAGCTGATTTCAGTTTTTGCCTGTAAGTCGGAATAAGATGAACCAAACAGTGATCAGAGAGCCCTAAAGCTGCCCGTGAGACTGAGTGATACGCATTCCTTATTGTGGTGTAACAGTGGTCCAGTATATTACTGTCTCTTGTGGGACATGTAACGTGCTGTCTGTATTTTGGTAGTTCACGGGAAAGATTTGCTTTGTTAAAATCCCCAAGAATTATTAGAAGAGAGTCTGGGTGTCTTTGTTCCGTTTCAGCTATTTGTTCAGCCAGCTGTTGTAGCGCCACACTCACGCACGCATCTGGAGGGATGTAAACATTCACAAGAATGAAAGAGGAAAACTCCCATGGTGAGTAGAAAGGTTTGCAATTAATGAAATGGGTCTCTAAGTTAGGAGAGCATATCTTGTTCAGTGTTGTTATATCTGAACACCAATTTTCGTTGTAGAAACACAATCCTCCACCTCTCGTTTTCCCCATTAGCTCCGCGATGCAATCCACTAGGAACAGCTGGAAGCCCGGCAGATGTATTGCGCTGTCCCGTATGGCTTCACTCAGCCAGGTTTCAGTGAAGCACAGAGCAGCAGAGTTAGAAAAATCCTTGTTAATGCGGGTGAGGAGAAGTAGTTCGTCCATTTTGTTGGACCATTTTGCAGGCCGCGCTCGCGGAGTTTAACCAGCGTGCCGGCTCGCTTTCCTCGTTTGCGTCTGACCGCGCGTTTGAACAACACCGCTGCCCCTCCGACGAGAATGTCCAGCAAAACGTCTGAATAATCAAAAACTGTACAGAAGTTTTCTGGTGTGTGTTTCAAAACAAAACAACACAAAAACAACACAATAGCTGGAGAGCGACACACCGAGGCAGCCATCTGCGGCGCCATCTTGGATATAAAACAAAAATAAAAAAAAGGTGTTGTAAGGTGTATCATCATAAAATACATTTTTGGATTGGAGATACAATTGGATTTTATTGATTTATTTTCATTAGAAATGCAAGACATAACCCAACACATACCAATATAACCAACATAATACACGCAGTAAATAAAATGGTGCTGTATATGAAAAGGGTCAACATCAAGACTACATGAATAGACTATAAATGAGCAATAAATGGTTAAAGGGACAATGTGTAGTTTTTTAGGTATTTTATTATCTAAAATCAATATTTTATTCATAAATATGTCCTCAATGGTGTACAAATACCTCTGCCAATTATCTGACTTATCCTCTTAAATGATTTATATCTTTATATACATGTGACGGGTAGGTCCACGGAGGCTTCCATGTAGTTCCGCCATCTTGAAAAACTATAATAGCAGAGAGGGTCAAAAAGTACCAGACCAACGCATTTCCACAACGCGTTTTCGTTCAGAACCAGCGTCACGTAACTGAAAGCAGCAGAAACGGAGGAGCAGAGCAGTGAGAGGCGCTTGTCACTGCCCCGCAAGTTTAAAAGGGTGCATTGCACTGCTATTCATACTGTAACATTCGTTTGTTCGTTGTGTCAAGTTGCAGTTTGTTTGAAATAACAAACCTGTTCACCCGAAGGAAAACTCAACGAAGTGCTATTAGCTACATGGACTGCTCTCACTGCTACCATCAGGCAGGCGGTACCGCAGCATCAGGACACACACCAGTCGACTCCATGACAGCTTCTTCCCACAAGCAATTAGATTTCTAAACTCTTGATCCCTCATGATCAATAACCATAAACAGTCTAACGGTCAACACACCACAACATAACCTACTGCATATTACAATATATATATATATATATATATATATATATAAATTAATTTTTTTACTTTTATATATTCACCTTACGTGTATCTATTGCATGTATACATACCTCTTTTTGTATTTTTTGTATATTGTTGTATATTGTAAATTGTTGTATATTGTATAGTGTATATTGTATATTATTTATTGTTCTGTTAGTGTGTATGGTACTGTGAGTAATTGTGCACACATTAGATGTGTAATCTATGTAAATCTGATGTTTGCTGTAATTGTTTACGTCACATCGTGTCATACTGCTATGTTGCTCGGAACTGCACCTAAGAATTTCACCCACTGTTGCACTTGTGTATATGGTTGTGTGACAATAAAAGGATTTGATTTTGATTTGATTTGAGAAGACATCCTGTCATAGCTTTTTGGTACATACCAGCTACCGTAGATGCAACACATATTTGCTGGAGAGCACAATTAGTTTGAATGCAAAACACAATTTCACCGCTAGATGGGAGAAATTCCTACACAATGTCCCTTTAAGGCAGAATGGATTTAGTTTCATAGCTAAATACCAATATGTAAGAGGCTAATTGCATTCTAAAACAATTAAAAAAAAATTCTTTAGTAAAGTCCAATGTAGCTTCTACCTCATTGGCATCATAAAAACAAAACAAAAAAATAGTGTAGCCAACTTGTGTAGCCTTGTTTTTTACACCCGCTTTAACAGATTGAGAAAAAGATGGAAACATTTTCAGAGACTTTTGATTTAATATCTTTTATTTTGAGACATGGAATGCTTTTATTTGTCAATAAAACAGTGCATAGGCCTACATAAAGAACTTTTCAGAGAAAACAAAAATACATTTTTAGATCTGTTGTCAGGCCAAAAATGCATTTAAATAAACAAAGAAGGAAATCAAAGCAAACTTGGGTTAGTTCACCCAAAAATGAAAATTCTGTCATCATTTACTCACCCTCATGTCATTCCAAACCCGCAAGACTTTCGTTCATCTTCGGAACACAAACGAAGATATTTTTTAATGAATTGTCCCTCCATTGACAGCTACTTAACGCTTCAAAAAGTTCATAAAAACATTGTAAAAAATAATCCATATAAATTGAGTGGTTTAGTCCTAATTTTCTGAAGAGAGACAATTGCTTTTTACGCTGAACAGATTGAATCTAGGCTTTTATTCACATGTAAACATTAATCAACGCACTCATCAGTTATGGTAAAGCATGTCACTTGACGTGCGAGAACCAATGAGGTTCACTCTCGTGTGTTTCACAGCACGTTTGAGCTTCCGCAAGAGGTTTGAGCTTCTCGTGCATCAAGCAGGTTCGGATGAATAAAAGTCTCTTAAGAAAATTTGGACTAAACCGCACAATTCATATGGAATAGTTTTACAATCTATTTATGTACTTTTTGAAGCTTCAAAATGGTAGTTGCATAGGTGTGAATGCAGGGACAGAAAACATTCAGATTTCATTCAAATATCTTCATCTGTGTTCCGAAAAAGAACAAAAGTCTTACGGGTTTGGAACAACAGGGCGAGTAAATGATGACAGAATATACATTTTTTGGGTGAATTATCCCTTAAAAATAAGACTGACAGAGTAATTAGATTAGTGCTCAATATATTAGATACTTGTTGATATAAATCACAATCTACTGAAAATCAGCCTTTAAAAGTCCTGTTCAGGCTTCAGCTCTAAACTGCAAAATATCAGACTTTTAATATTTCTGTCTTGTTTTCCAGAAAATCTAAACATCTTTAGGACAAGATATATTTACCTGATTAGGAAAAAAGTTTTAGATTGTAAAATTGTTTGCAGTTGTTGTTTTGCTGTTAAAAAGTTGACAGAACTTCTGCCAGTGACAGAAGACAAATTACACTGACCATACAATATAGATTTTCTGAAAATTAGTCTTCAGTTTTACACAATTTTGTTTATCAGGAAAATATATCTTGTTTTATGAATGTGTACGTTCCTAGATACTCCCAAAGAATGATTTTTTGCAGTGTGACTACAGCAAATATTTCCTGACATTCTTGGCCAAATAAGTGCTGATAATTCATGCACATGTTCAAAAGTTTGGTTTGTGTTTCTTGACTTCAACCATCAGATGATGGAGGTTTATCAGCTCAGAGCGCACCGCCAGACTGCGGAGTGTTGGCTGGGAGAGGACCTTATGGAAACCATGATAGTACTGGATGAGCTGGGTCAGTGCTCCCTAGTGTGCACAACCAGACAAAAATTCATAACATTTAAATGCATAAAAACTTAATTGGAACACAAATGGTCCCAAGATTTGTATCATAAGGTTGTACCTGAATTATGCTGGTTCCGTTTTTAAAATTGGTGAAGGAACGCATCACATCCTGACTCAGGGCCTCCACAGACTGCTTCCATGTGCTGGAGAAGCCCCGCACCAACTGTGTGATACGAGCTGACAAACAGATATAGGCAGACAGATTCTTAAAAAGATGCAGATTCCAGGGATTCACCCAGAACTCTGTGGGTGTTTCTAGGAGCATCCTTTGATTGAAACGTAATATGATGAATAAGTTTGGGGACAAGATGATTTTTAAGTTTTTAAAATAAGTCTATTCACCAACGCAGCATTTATTTGATCAAAAATATAGTAAAAACGTACTCTATTTCGTACGTAACCTCGGTTCTCTCTAGAAGAGGGAACGAGTATTGCGTAAGTTGCTTACGCTACGGGTAAAGTCATCTTTTCTCGAGATATGAAGCCAAAAAAATGATCCTTAATTTTGTATTTATTGTCAACGCAGTGCAGCAGCTAGCAGACCTAGAGCAGGCTGTCTAGCATGCTCATTGGCTGCCCTGCGGCTATTGCAGCAGCCTACCACTGAGCCCGCCGTGGGCGCCAAGCATCCACTTCATGAGTCCCAGGGAATCCCGGGGAACATAGATAAGTGGGAATCAGGCGGCCAGCAACGCGGGCCGGCACATGTACATAAGCACCCATAGGGAATACAGAGCGGCGTTGCGGGTCTATATAAAGCATATCAACCCATATAGTGCAGCTAAACCAGGAGAGCTTAGTCACGTGAGAGTAGTCTGCGCACGATCAGATCTGGGCAGAACGTACATCCCACTCATACTGCCAGAAATCTAGCCAGCAAGGCGGGAACTTCCAGGTTATAAAACCTAACAAATGTGGACGGGGAGGTCCAGCCTGCCGCCTCACAAATGTGATGAATGGAAATCCCGCTGGACCAAGCCCACGACAAGGCCACGGCCCTAGTGGAATGAGCCCTGATGCCCAAAGGGCATTGCAGACCTTTAGAAACATAAGCATTTGCTATAGCGTCCACTATCCATCTGGACAGACTCTGTTTCGAGGCGGCGAGACCCTTGGTGCGCCCACCAAACGAAACAAAGAGCTGCTCTGAGCGCCTGAAGGGGGCGGAGCACGTAATGTAAGCCCTCAGCGCCCTGACAGGGCAGAGGAGATTAACATCGCTCTCACTATCGGATGCTGGCAGAACCGATAGAGAAATTACCTGTGTTCTGAAGAGAGTGGCAATCACCTTAAGAACATAGCCATGTCTTGGCTTGAGGATGACTTTGGAGTCATTTGGTCCAAATTCAAGACACGCAGCGCTAATGGATAGCGCGTGTAAATCCCCCACACGTTTAACTGATGACAGAGCTGTCAGAGCTTGTTTTGAGCAAGAGGTACTTTAGGTCCATGGAATCTAGCGGTTCAAAGGGGTATGCTTTCAGGGCCTCTAGGACCAAAGAAAGATCCCATATAGGAACCGACGGGGGTCGCGGGGGATTCATCCTCCTGGCTCCTCTAAGGAAGCGGGGCGGGGAACCAGCTCGTTCCTTCCTATTGACTGGCCGTGCGTTGACTCAGCGAACGTTGCAACGGCCGCCAAATATACTTTAAGCGTGGAGTGGGACCTGCCCCTGTCCAACAGCTCTTGAAGGTAGCTAAGCAACCGCGATACCCCACGTTCGTAGGTCCAGATTTCTGTCGGCACACCATTTGGAGAACACAGACCATTTAGACGCGTAGAGCCGTCCTGAGAGGGAGCTCTGGACTGCTCAATCATGTTCATAACCCCTTCTGGTAAGACAACGGGCATCCGTTGATTAAACATACGTGAAGAGACCAGCGCTCTGGATGAGGATGCCAGATTGAGCCGCGGGCTTGAGAGAGGAGATCTCTCCTCACTGGAATCGGCAAAGAGGCTGCGCGTGACAGCCGCGTCAGCTCCGGGAACCAGATTTGGTTCTCCCATCGCGGGGCTATAAGGATCACCGAGTGGTGCGTTTCCCTGGTTCTCTTGATTACCTGTGCCAACAGTGAGACCGGAGGGAAAGCATAAAGTGGGTGGCTGGGCCAGATTTGGGCCAGCGCGTCCTCGTTCTTCGAAGAGAACATTGGGCAGTGAGTGTTGTCTTTTGACGCAAACCGTTCGACTTCCTCTTTGCCGAAAAGGCGCCATAGCAACTGGACTGTCTGGGGGTGCAGGGACCATTCCCCTGGGGGAACGTTGTCCCTGGACAGTTTGTCTGGGCCGTCGTTCAGGTGGCCTGGCACATGCGCAGCTCTCTGCGAGCACAGAAAGTGCTGAGACCATACAAGGAGGTGTTCCGTCAGATCGCAGAGATTCCTGAATCTGACACCGCCCTGACGGTTCACGTATGACACCACAGAAATGTTGTCCGAGCGGACTAGAACGTGTTGGTCTCGGGAGAAAGTGCTTCAGCACGTTCTCGACCGCTGTCATCTCCAGACAGTTTATGTGAAGGCATTTCTCTTGGTCTGACCACAAGCCAAAGACCGGTATGCCCTCGAAGAGAGCACCCCAACCTAGGTTGGAGGCATCCGTCGAGATTACCTTTCGGTATGCAACGGCTCCCATCGTCACCCCCCGCTGGTACCAGTCGACCGCTAACCAGGGCTGCAGAGCTGAAACGCAGCTCTGAGTCACTCTGATTCGTCTGCAGCCGAAAGCCCAAGCTTGGTGAGGCACCCGAGCATTCAACCAGCGTTGTAGCGGGCGCATGCGCAGTAGGCCCAGCTGAAGCACTGCTGCAGCTGATGCCATTCAGCTTAGCGTTCTCTGCAATGTTTTCAAAGAAGCGATGCGGCCCTTCTGGAAAGATGTGGCCAGGTGTCGAACACGGCGGGCGCGCTGTGTCAATAAACAGGCCGTCATAGCCACAGAGTCAAGTTCTATCCCCAGAAAGGAAACTGAGTGACTGGGCAGTAATGAGCTCTTGGTCCAGTTGACCGTGAGACCCAGGTTTTCCAGATGGCTGAGGAGCACTGTTCTGTGAGATAAAAGTACTATCTATGACTGTGCCAGAATCAGCCAATCGTCCAAATAGTTCAGAATCCGCATGCCCTGAATTCTCAGGGGGGCGAGAGCCGTGTCCATGCACTTCGTAAATGTACGGGGAGCTAAAGACAGGCCGAACGGGAGGACGGTGTATTGATATACCTGACCGTCGAAGGTGAATCTCAAGAATGGCCTGTGACGGGGTATTATCTGAATCTGAAAGTGAGCATCTTTCAGATCGAGAGAGATAAACCAGTACCTCAGGCGAATTTGCGCGAGAATTTGTCCGGTCGTGAGCGCTTTCAGCGGTCTTCTCATGAGAGCTTTGTTCAAATATCTCAGATCTAAGATAGGTCTGAGAGCTCCGTACTTCTTGGGTACGAGAAAATAGCGGCTGTAACAGCCTGACTCGCTCAGAGAAGGAGGTACCGGTTCTATGGCCCCTTTGCACAGCAGTTTGGCTATTTTTGCGCGGAGTAGATGCGCTACTTTCGCTTTCACTTTCACCGCGGTCCGTGCTTGAAAGCGCGGAGGGCGGCGAGTGAGTTGTAGCGAAAAGCCTTGTCTTATTGTGCTCAGCACCCAGTCTGGCGAGGTGTTTGTTAGTAAGCCTGAACCCTCGTGAGCGGGCACATAACTTACATTCATAACCTGACCGATAAGAGGCTGTTTTGGCTGTGTGACAGAGCGGGCAGAGAGTAGGCGTGGGCACATAGTTGTGGGCACATTTCCTACATCTAACACCCGAGCGGCATTTGCCCACTTCATGAGAGCAGGCTCTGTGAGAGTGAGAGACACGGCGGCTCGCTGACAGCGATGGCTTGCTGTTTCACCTGTGACGTCCCGATTACTTTGAACGGGAAACGTTTTGTGATAACTTTGTGATGCGCGAGCAGCGCCGGGGGCGAATTGTTTATTAGTAAGCATGAGCGCTCGTGAGCGGGCACGTAACTTACATTGATAGCTAGGGCAGAATGGCCTCCGGGTTCCGATCGCCGCACTTCGTGGGCTCAAAAAACTGAACCGGAGGCATGGGCGCAGAGCGCACGCCCTTGGTACTTGAATACGGCGGCTCGCTGACAGTAATGGCTGGCTGCTTCACATGTGACGTCCCGATTGCTTCGAACGGGGAACGTTTCGTCATAACTTTGTGCTGCGCGAGCAGCGCCGGGGGCTAATTGTTTATTAGTAAGCGGGCACGAAGCTTACATTCATAGCTATGGGCAGAATCGCCTCCGGGTTCCGAATCGCCACACTTCGTGGGCTCGAAGTGCCCACACACACCGCCCTCAATGTGTATGATGCATCACCCACCTCTGTAGACATAGCTCCGCACGATAAAGTTGGCCGGCTCCGATAATAACAAATGCACATGAGCAGCGGTAGAAAGGGGGAGGAGGGTGCCGCAAGTGAGTTTTTTTACGACATTGTTGTGAAATACACGCCTCACAGATGTAGGGGGAGCTCGTTGAGAAAACATGCGACAACAAAAGTGAAAATCAGCGAAGAAATAGCTAGAGTTGCCGAGTGCCTCTTTAAGGCAGAATTTGCTGTGATATTTGACTGAAGCCACAAGCCAGGGTAGCAATATATGCACTATACTGTACCATGAAAATCAGAATGTGGCATTGACAATCAGAACAGTAGCCATTGACTACCATAGTATTATTTTCCTACTATAGAAGTCAATGGCTACCGTCAACTGTCTGATTACCAACTTTCTTTAAAATATCTTCTTTTGTGTACAACAGAAAAAAGAAACTCATACAGGTTTGGAACAACATGAGCGTGAGTAAGTGATGACAGTATTTTCATTTTTGGGGGAACCTTCCCTTTAATCTCTTTCAAAACAACAAGAACAAAAATCTTGCTGACCCCAAACATTCTACTTGTAGTGTTAGTTTTGAACAGTGCTGGTGAAGCTACTTTGAAACCATAATGATGAGATGATTTAATTAGTGGTGAGGTTATGACATAATTCTTTGTTATTTATCTGACAACATTAAAAATCATTTGAAAAAAAAAACATACAACATAGAAAAAATCAACAATTTATACTAAGGAGTAAAAAACATTTGTATTTTGCAAATATATTTAAAAAATAAATAAAATAAAGGTGACAATTGTGTTTAATGATGATGGTGATGCAGATATTACACACCTTAGCTTTAAAAAAAGGGTCTGATGCAGCAAACTCAGTTTTAACTCTTTTTTCAAAAAAAAAAAGATAATTTCTAGATCTTTTAAAATGAGTCCCCTTTCGAATAGGAACTCTACACTGCTTCTTGGATGGTTGCTATGGGGACACCATCAGCGTATCCAATGTGTGAAGCACATGTGAAAACACTCCAATCTGATTGGTTGGCGAAAGTCCATGATGTCATTAGTGGGAGCGCCCAGAAGTATGAGAGGGCATCGTAGCACACTTCATCAGCTTGTCATTGCAGATTGTCTTTAGTAACTGTTTGTTTTGTTAGCGTGTGGTGAAGGCAGGATCATGGAAAATTCTAGCAAGCATTTTAGGAAGTTTGTACCTCCATGTCCCAGGTGTTTGACACTTGAAGACACACACGACCTGTGCCTTTACTGCTTTGGAGAGGAACATGCGCATTCAGTGCTTGAGGGTTCTGAATGCACTCATTGCGATTAATTCACAATGAGAAAGCTTTGTTCACATTTTTCCCTATTCTTAAGGGATGTGGGACAAGTGTCTGCGCTCCATGGCTTAGGCCCCGCTGTTGTCGGAGCAAAGCTTCAGTTTTGAAGATCGCAGGTCGAGCTCAGAGGATGTGATGTCTCTTGACATCCAGTCGAGGGGAAGCGGATGTGGTTAAAGAAGGTGAGGAATGTGTATGGATTCTTCTCAACTTGCCAGCCCAGCATATGGGGAATTGCTGGATGTCATGGCCCGTGCCACAGCCAGATTGGATCTGGCTTGGGGGCATTAGTGTTAGGCTGGATGAGTGCTTCCTGTTAGGCCATGATCTCCTGTCCCCCATGAGTCTTCCATTCCTTCCCCACCTCCACTCTGAAGTGGAGAAGTTGTGGAAGAAGCCATATTCAGCCCAGATTTAACCGTTTCATCATTCTATAATAAATGATGACAATTTGTAGATTGAAAATCCTTTTAACTGTATCGTTGCGCACAGTGTTTCTCCTGTTTGTCAGTGCTGTTTCATCTGGCTTTAAACTAGTTTAAATCACAGAGACATTTGTATTCTTCGCTGAATTCAAAAGCTTCTCACTGGATCTCACAGCGCTGTTTAGTGGTCGAGTGAGTGAGACCAATCAGCAAGTACAAGCATCTGCTCTAGTAAGCTCGCGCTGCCCTGCCGTTTCAACTTTGGGTCGAGTGGATAAATGATTTGTGAGGCAGGCATCCCCGCAGCATTGTGGAGTGGGTATTTTGTTCCCCATAGCGTCCACCCAAGATGCAGTTTAGAGTTCCTATTCTAAAGGGAAAATCTCAGGTTACTACATTAAATGTGATTCCATCACTGTTACTTCCCATAGATACACAGAAGAAGTTCAACTTAAACAAAAGCTGGATGTAGGCTTTATTAGTTTATTGCCAAATAGACTACAGCGCTTCACAGCTGTTACATATCGCATTATTGATTGGTCCTGGTAAACTACTTCACTAAAACACTCCCACGTGGTATTTTTCTTTCCTTCCTTTTGTTTAGTTTGTAATTCTCCTTTCTGAAATTTCTCTAGGATCTGTTTTGCTTTCATTGGATGGACAAAAATGATGAGAATCTAAAAAATATTTCAACTTGTGTTCCGAAGAAAAATAAAGGGCTTATGGGTTTAGAACAACATAAGAGTGAGTAAATAATGAAGGAATTTTTGGGTGATGAAGAAATCGCATAATTAAAGATGAAAAATTAAAGCAGTACGATATAAACCTTAACAGTGAAAACAAAGCATCTCTAGCACTGACCTTCATCATTTTTGAGTTTGTCAAGTTGCCCTTTCTCTATTAGTCCCTCGCTCTCCTTCACAAATGCAATCATCCCTCCAAACGGAGATGAAAGAATCTCCTCTATAAACTCCTGTAAAATTACATATCAACAAACAATGGTTACTCACATGACAATAAGGAAAGCAATGTCCTACTTCAAGACAGTTGTCAGTCTGAACCGGTACTTAGTATCCCAGAATGTACCTGTGTTCTAGCCAGCAGGAGCTGCTGAAAGCCCTCAACCTCTTTACTGTCATCAGCTGCTCTCTCCTTTATAACACACACAAAACATATCATCATGATCCATTATGGTACAGTCTTAACAGTTAATAAATGGACTGCGGTGTGCAGTATTTCAGATAAATGTATTTAAAATGCGTATTTGAAACACAAAATGCTATTTTGTATTTTAACCCTTGTGCATCAATTAAAAAAAGTTACACATAGGTACATAGAGGACAAAAATGTCCGTATCCAAAAACTGTCATAAAAATATTATAGATTTATATTTTTTTCCACTTTCACTGACATCATTTTTTTAACCAGCATCAGCTTTAATCATAATGACCAAACATTCATTAATTTTCAGAATTTTAACCCTTAAAATGTGGGTTTGTTTACATAATGCCACTGTTGTTTTTTTATGAAAAAAAGAAAAATAGTAATTATTTTCAATTTACTAAATGCTAAGCAGAATTTTTTTTCTTTGATTATTACAGCCTTGGATATGTCAATCATTAAAAACAACATTATTTTTGATGCATTAATATTTTTTATGCAGTATCAGATTTAAAAAAAAGCTACCACTCAGGCCCATAAAGGACAAAAATGTCCATGTCAAAAAAGTGTCATAAAAATATTATAGATTAATATTTTTTTACACTTTCACTGACTTAGATTTTTTACTAGCATCAGTTCTAATCATAATTACCAAACAGTCATTAATTTTCAGAATTTTAACCCTTTTAACGTCGGTTTCTTTACATAATGCCACTGTTGATGTTTATAAAAATTAGAATAATAATAATAATTTTCTATATACTAAATTCTAAGCAGGATTTTTTTTCTTTAAATATTACAGCCTTGGATATGTTAATAATTAACAACAATATTAATTTTGATGCAATCATATTTTTTATGCAGTATCAGATAAAAAACAAAACTACCACTCAGGCCCATAAAGGACAAAAATGTCCATGTCAAAAAAGTGTCATAAAAATATTATAGATTAATATTTTTTTACACTTTCACTGGTTTAGATTTTTTACTAGCATCAGTTCTAATCATAATTACCAAACAGTCATTAATTTTCAGAATTTTAACCCTTTAAACGTCGGTTTCTTTACATAATGCCACTGTTGAGGTTTATAAAAATTAGAATAATAATAATAATTTTCTATATACTAAATTCTAAGCAGGATTTTTTTTCTTTAAATATTACAGCCTTGGATATGTCAATAATTAACAACAATATTAATTTTGATGCAATCATATTTTTTATGCAGTATCAGATAAAAAACAAAACTACCACTCAGGCCCATAAAGGACAAAAATGTCCATGTCAAAAAAGTGTCATAAAAATATTATAGATTAATATTTTTTTACACTTTCACTGGCTTAGATTTTTTACTAGCATCAGTTCTAATCTTAATTACCAAACAGTCATTAATTTTCAGAATTTTAACCCTTTAAACGTCGGCTTCTTTACATAATGCCACTGTTGATGTTTATAAAAATTAGAATAATAATAATAATTTTCTATATACTAAATTCTAAGCAGGATTTTTTTTCTTTAAATATTACAGCCTTGAATATGTCAATAATTAACAGCAATATTAATTTTGATGCAATCATATTTTTTATGCAGTATCAGATAAAAAACAAAACTACCACTCAGGCCCATAAAGGACAAAATGTCCATGTCAAAAAAGTGTCATAAAAATATTATAGATTAATATTTTTTTACACTTTCACTGGCTTAGATTTTTTACTAGCATCAGTTCTAATCATAATTACCAAACAGTCATTAATTTTCAGAATTTTAACCCTTTAAACGTCGGCTTCTTTACATAATGCCACTGTTGATGTTTATAAAAATTAGAATAATAATAATAATTTTCTATATACTAAATTCTAAGCAGGATTTTTTTTCTTTAAATATTACAGCCTTGGATATGTCAATAATTAACAACAATATTAATTTTGATGCAATCATATTTTTTATGCAGTATCAGATAAAAAACAAAACTACCACTCAGGCCCATAAAGGACACAAATGTCCATGTCAAAAAAGTGTCATAAAAATATTATAGATAAATATTTTTTTCCACTTTCACTGACTTAGATTTTTTACTAGCATCAGTTCTAATCATAATGACCAAACAGTCATTAATTTTCAGAATTTTAACCCTTTAAACGCTGGTTTCTTTACATAATGCCACTTGTTTTTTTTATAAAAATTATAATAATAATAAAAATATTCCATATACTAAATGCTAAGCAGATTTTTTTTTTCTTTAAATATTACAACCTTGGATATGTTATAGGTTTGGCTGTGAGAGCACTTGTGTCAACGAAAATCTTCCAGACAAAACAATCACCATTTTCTCGAGGTGAAAACAAAAACAATGTGTTGTGGAGCTTCTAAACTTCTACATCAAAGTCAAGCTCACCTTTTATCTTTGTAAAAAAACAATAACAAATGAAAAGGTGCAAGCAAGTAATAAGAAATGTGTTTGAATGAAAAAAATCCTCAAAGCTCAGTAACTTTTTGACCTTTTCAGTTTTCACATGGCAGGATCTGTGACTCTGCCAAGGGTATGACTCATTTACATGTGGTGGGATTTGTGATTTCCAGTACAATATAATTTCTTTCTTTCAAACTTAAAGAAAGAAAACCCACACACACACCTAAAACTTTCAGTACACACATACAAATCACACTCTGACATCCATACCAACACACCCACACAATTATAGCTTCATAATTTATCTAATTGGCTCTATAATATGCATAAGCCGAAAACAGCAGAAAACAACAATAAAGTGATCATTTGCTTTATATGCCAAACCTGAAAAAATGGCACAATCTGATAAAAAATAGTAAAAATGTAAATTTTGAAGCCTTGCCAACAGAATGAAAGCCTGTTAAGAAAGATTGCATCATTTTATAGTTGAATGGCACTGGGATTAAAAATCGCAGTTTTAATGGGTTTCAATGGGGACATTTTTGTCCAAAAGGCGCTGAGTGGGAGTATTTTTTGTACCTAGTGCAAAATAGATTTTTTAAAGGAAATTAAGGTGAAATATTAAAATTCCAATAAAAATACACACCTGTAGCAAATTTCATGCAGTTAGCATTAACACAGACAAAGTTATCAAAAAAACAAAACTGAAAAGGACAAAAATGTCCATAAGCCTTTTAAAGAAATCTTTTTTTTGTATTTAAATACATTTAAGTTGAATATTTTTGTTTTTGAAAAATACATAATATACTTTATGCTAGTCAAACTCTTTATTAGGCTGCTGATTTCCTGTACCAACTAGTTAGCCAGTCAGTCTTGATAGTTAATTGGTTTCTGGATTTATCAACTAGCAAGTCAAATGTGTTTAAGATTTACTGCTTGCTAGGACTGGGTGATATGACGATATATATTGTGGAATTGATTTAAAAAAAAAAATTATATCGTTTATATATCGCGCAAGCACATCCATGCAGCTTTTAGTGGGCAGGAGTTATTGACACATTAGAGCAATAAAGAAACATGGACGAATGAGTAATAAAGAGTGGGACATGCTTGATGTTAAAAAGAGTTATTAAAAGTGCAATATGCCGCAAAAGAGAACTCTTATTTAGTATTCGCACACTGGCAGGCAGCTTTCTGAGCACAGGTAAATGGTGAAATGCGCACAAAAATGTCAAAATCTGAGTATACACATAAACACAGCCGGTTTATGTCTTGAGTGGAGGTAAACAGATGGAAGAATTTGATATGCATCAATATATTTGGTCCGTGCATAAGCTCTTAAAGTGACTAATATTCTGCTGCTGTCTGTGTCCTTAATCAAACAACAACAAAAAAAAGAAAAAGAGAAATTCACACACTGCACTTGACGGAATAACTTTTGTAGCTTTAATAAATAACTCTTTGTTTAATTCATACAGTGAAGACTATGCAGTGTTTTATTTTACTTTATTAAATTTCTGTATTATTTCTTAATTTTGTTAGGTACACCTTCCTGAAAAACTTAGCACTATTTATTTAATGTTTATCTTTGTTCTACTGTATTTATTTGCCCTATTGCTTTCATTTTATTTTATTAGTAACTGTTTACTTGTCAAGTCAAGTCACCTTCATTTATATAGCGCTTTTAACAATATGGACTGTTTCAAAGCAGCTTTACAGTGATAGTAGGAAATTAAAGGGATACTTCACCCAAAAATGAAAATTCTGTCAGTATTTACTGACCCTCATGTTGTTCCAACCTCGTAAGACCTTGGTTCATCTTCGGAACACGAATTAAGATATTTTTGATGAAATCTGAGAGCTGGATCACTCCTCAATAGGCTTCTTCAGGGATTGAAACTTGCCAGCCCCGAAAAGTTATTAAAGACATCGTTAAAATAGTCCAAGTGACTACAGTGGCTCAATCTTAAGTTCATCAAGCGATGAGAATACTTTTTGTGCGCAAAAACAAACAAAAATAACGACTTTATTTCAACTATTCATAAAGCTTCTGTTCATTCGTAAGCTTCTGTTGTTGTACGTCACACGCATCACACACATGACCAGCATCGGCCAATAGTGAGCCTACGTGTGACGTAGCACTACGCAATCACACTACGTTAACTGACTAGAGGCCCACAGAGAAGGAAATGAATAGTTGAAATAAAGTTGTTATTTTTGTTTGTTTTTGCGCACAAAAAGTATTCTCGTCGCTTGATAAACTTAAGATTGAGCCACTGTAGTCACTTGGACTATTTTAACAATGTCTTTAATAACTTTTCGGGGCTGGCAAGTTTCAATCCCTGGAGAAGACTATGGAGGAGTGATCCAGCTCTCAGATTTCATCAAAAATATCTTAATTCGTGTTCCGAAGATGAACGAAGGTCTTACGGGGTTGGAACAACATGAGGGTGAGTAAATACTGACAGAAATTTCATTTTTGGGTGAACTATCCCTTTAAAGTAACAGAGATTGTTTTGGCTTTACAGCAGCTCTAGAATAAAGTTATTGTCCAGCTAAAGTTAGTTTTGATTGATTCACTTCCGTCGCAGCGATCATTAGTTATTAACTTAGGGGCTGCTAACACGACACCGTTCTAACAGAAAATTCTGTAATGCGATCCGGCCGCTCATTTGCATAAAACAGTGACTTGGTATCGTAACAACCTTATTTCCAGCCAAAAAACAAAACATGAAATATATTGTTATTGTGAAAATTACTTATATTGTGATATAAGATTTTGGTCATCTAGGCCATTCCTACTCTTTCCTAGATAGCAGGAAATGTTCCCAGTTTTACATGTGATTTATTTAGGCCCTGTCCCACATGGCACACTTCATGTGCACTTGCGGGAATCTGGACTTACAATGGTCGCTACGTGCACATGTCGGTTAATACACAAGAATGTAGGGTGACCCATATCGGCCGCGAAGGGGGCGCTGGGGAGTACCCTTCTGAAACCTAAAATGACAAATGAGACGCTCAGTCTTGAGGACTTGAGTCCACAAGACCGCAAGTGCACATGAAGTGTGCCATTTGGGACAGCGCCAAAGCAGCATTACATCCAAAAGAGTGGACTTGGATGAAGATTACGAAGGGTTAGGGTTCCATTTGGGACAGGGCCTAAGAAATTTTCACCACAAGTAATGGGCTGCAGTGTTACCTGGTCAGATATAAATATAAGTGGTAAAGTGGTACACAGATGACACCTTGAACCCAGTCTTTTTTGAAAATATGGTGGGAGGTAGGTGAAATGAAAACAGTTTCTAAGCAGTTGTACACACCTAAATGTTTTTTGCATTCAGAATAAGTCCAGAAAGATTTCAGCCTAGTACAGATACTTCACTAAATGGTCAATAACACATGTATTTCTTTTGTTTGTGTATTTCAAAATACTGAATTTGTATTTAAATATTATTTTTTCCACACAGTATTTGGTATTTAATTTCGATCCATTTCAACTGAGGTATTTTGCATTATGTATTATATTTGTGTAAATTTTGAAAACATGTTCATGTATTTATGCCCATTTTCTGGCAGTGTGGTATGTGAGTAACCTCACCATGAGCACACTGAGCATCATGTCATAGTTGTTGATGAGGAAGATGAGCTGGTCTCGTCTAGAAGGAAACTCGGCCGCCATTTTCAGCACAAAATTCTCCACCTCAATCTGGAAATCATATTCATGTCAGGTTTCAATATGAGCCACTTCACCTTTCGAGAACAGAGGGGTTTCTGTTCTGCTCACCTGCAGCTGTCCGAGTAGCGTGTTGGTCCTCTCATTGGGAAAGGTTTGATTTATGCTGACAATAGCAGAGGAGAATTCTGCATACCGGCGTGTAATCTACACAAACAAGAAGCAAAAACAGATGATTTATGCCACATAGATGTAAATGTGCATTCATATCATATTGTACATGGAAAGAACACAGCAAATGTAAGTCTCTAAAAATAAAAGTTTTTCTTTAAAATTGAGCATTGTTATTAAGAGGGAATTGTACACTTTTCAGTGAATACAGCTGAATCATAAATTTTTCCCTCTTTAATCGAATATGTTATCTTCATTCATGGAATGTAAAAGTATAGCTTTGTTACAGTTTTTACTGAGATGTAGTTTCACATATCAATACATTTAATACATGTTTGGTAGGAATAACAATAAAACTGATTAAAATGGAACAATTGTTATTTCATTTTCAAATATAAAGACAACATGAGCATAAATGACCATAATCTTTTAATAATAATTGACGATTGGCTGAGGTCTAGTTGTGAACGTTCAAAATGTTTGCTCTACCAGAAAACCTTTTTTTTTGAGTGTGGTATTTTGGCATGTGTTCGTGTATGAGGCTTCGTACATAGTGTGGTCTGGTGTCCAGTACACCTAGTTTTTGAGGGTCAGTGTTTCGAATGCTCTGGATGTTCATCTCCAAAATAAGCTCAAATCTTGGCCACAACAATTCTAGCACAGCCTCCCAGTACCTGCACAATACAAATACAAAAACAAAAGCCATTTATAAAGATACAGCAACCACAGAAACACAGAAGTATCATGAAACTGGCAAATAATGCAGATGAGCTTGTATGTGGGCGATCTGAGATCTAATTTCCAGATCCCACCACCTTGTTTCTCCTCATAATTTAAAGTAGTGATAAAATGGAAGTGGTGACTGATCTTTCCTTCTGTATTGTGATGTACTGTATATCAGTATATCAGAGTGAAACAGATTATCAAAAAAAAATATTTTAGGATTTTAATAGTGGATGTCGTACTTAAAAATGAGGCAGAACAGAATGTGAACTAGCAGTCAACTGTAATAGAGGGGCAGGGTTTAAATATATTTATTACCTGTTGCTTTAACTTCATTAAACAGTGTTTATTTTGTTATAAATTCTGACGCCAAAGGGAACTTTTGGTGTCTGTATAGTGAAAATGTCTTGACTAAAAGCCAGCAAAAGTCTTGGACATGCAATATTCATAGGACACATATAGGGAGTGAAAGTGTGTTGAAAAAGTGGCCCATTGTCTCCTCACCAGTGTAACAGATCATTACGCTTTATTTTGCTAATGTTGGAGGCTCTTTCTAGAGAAGTGGCTATGATGGCGATGGCATGCAAAGTGATAGAATATCATAAACCCACCAAATTGCCACTGTTGCCTTTGGGTTGCTTAGTTGAGGTTTAAAAGACACTTAATATTCAGTAATATTATACATTTGGCTACACTGACACTAATGGATGAGAACAAAAACTTGAACTGAATTGAGCTGGATGATGACACCACTGTTTTCTGCAGAGCTGCTGAAATATATACTGTAGCTTGCAACATTGACACGGTTATATAAATAAAGGTGACGAAGTTAAAACATGTTAAAAATTAGATAAAATACAGCTGCATACAGCAATTAATGAGGAGCTAAAAATCAAGGCAGCAATCATCAGACCAACTGCAAAAAGTAAAGACATTTTAGCCCATAAATACAATCACTTGTAATGTGACACAACTGGTTATTAGTTTTGAACAATAGGTGACACTGACATCAAATTGATTTGATGTGGTCAGTGTTGGGTGACAGTTACACATGACAAGTTTTGTGTCAAAATGTTAAATCTTTTCAGAGATACAGCATGAGATGCAGATTGGCATAATGCCATCGGATTTTACGATGCGGTATGCAAAAACAAGTTAGTTTTATGTTATCCTGACTAAAATTTTGTGAAAATCGGACAAACAATCTAGGAGTTTGAAAAAGCAGGTTTCTACTATATTCGGTTTATATTCTATGTTCTCAGCATGAACCAAGGAATCTATTAATCTATTAAGACCAGTCAAGGTTGTCATTACAAAAAACAAGTTTAGTTGAATACATTAAAGTGTTGTGGAAAATATAAACTCATGTCCATTTTGCTGTGTTGTATGTCGAATTACGCGTTGAAGTGGAACCTCTTCGTCAACTGGTGCTCTTCTCTTCAAGAAGACCCCCGGAGATGTTCGATTAGTTTCGTGCTTTCCTTCCTTCAAGATAGGCTGGAGCGAAGGCTGTCTCCCTCCACCCTGAAAGTCTATGTTGCCGCTATTGCCGCACACCATGACCCAGTCGAAGGTAAGTCTGTTGGAAGGCTGAATCCTCCTCGCCCTCCTCTCGTCCCCTCTTGGGACCTCTCAGTGATTCTAACTGCCCTGCGGAGTGCTCCCTTTGAGCCTTTGCAATCAGTGGAGCTTAAGTTCCTGTCTATGAAGACAGCGCTCCTGGTTGCATTGGCCTCCATCAAGAGGGTGGGGGACTTGCATGCATTCTCCATTGACGAAGCGTGCCTGGAATTTGGGCCGGCTTACTCTCACATGATCCTGAGACCCCGGCCTGGATATGTGCCCAAGGTTCCTACCACTCCCTTCCGGGACCAGGTGGTGAACCTGCAAGCGCTGCCCCCGGAGGAGGCAGACCCAGCCTTGGCACTGCTCTGTCCAGTACGCGCCCTCCGCGCCTATGTAGACAGGACGCAGTGTTTCAGGACCTCAGACCAGCTCTTTGTCTGTTATGGTGGGAAGCTGAAGGGAAAGGCTCTCTCCAAGCAAAGGTTGTCTCACTGGATAGTGGACGCCATTGCCTTGGCATACCAGCAGCAAGGTCGACCGTGCCCCCTTGGTGTGACTGCCCACTCCACCCGGAGTGTGGCATCCTCTTGGGCTCTAGCGCATGGCGCCTCGCTAACAGACATCTGCAGAGCTGCAGGCTGGGCGACACCTAACACATTCGCCAGATTCTACAATCTCCGAGTGGAGCCAGTGTCCTCTCATGTACTCGCTTCAACCAGCTAGTACTGGACCCGCTCAGGTGTCTTCGCTTGCTCGCCATTCCACTCCACGGACTGGATACGTGCGATATTCTCCTCAGGTGAGCTTCCCCGAAAAGCCCTGAGTTCCTCCAGCACTCCTGACGTTGGCGCCAGTGTCTATTGCCTGTGCGTCGGCTAGGTGCCTCCCGTGTGCATGGTCCCTCCCCTGAGCGACCCCCACATGTGTATTTCCACTGTAAGCCTCCCGAGCATGTGTCTTTCCCTTGGCAAGCCTCCTTGCCACCCCTGGGGTTGAAATATTCCACCTGCGGCTGGACACCCCAGTGTTCTCCATGTCTCCTTCGGGTCACATGTGTATTCTCTAAGTCCCCCCCTCTGGGTTGGCAGTAATTGCATATTTTCCCTGAACTTGGGATATGCTCCCCAGTGTACCTTGGTATTCCTGTGCTAAATAGGAGTCCTTCGTCCGTGCCAGTCTCACGACAGGGATCTCAGATTTACGCAGGGCACTGGAAGACAGCTGAGAAGGTGGCGTGATTAGACTGGTAACCCCATTCGTCGTCATCCGACGTAACTCGGAGTGACAACGAAAGGGAACGTCTCGGTTACGTATGTAACCCTCGTTCCCTGAGTAGGGAACGGAGACGTTACGTCTGCCTGCCACTTTCCGCTGTACCGCGGGGATCGCCTGAGCTCAGTCTTGGCTCCTCAGCGAAGAAACATATCTGCCTGTTGCCGGCGTCCTCCTTTTATACCCACGAGGTGGGGCGGAGTTACGCCATGCAAATTCTGCAGACCCATGGCATTTCTTTGCCATTGGCTCGTTTTGTAATACTCGAAGTTGATAGGCTTTCTAAGCGAAACCCCATTCGTCGTCATCCGACGTAACGTCTCCGTTCCCTACTCAGGGAACGAGGGTTACATACGTAACTGAGACGTTTTCTATAAACTATAGTACTGCCAAAATAAGAAGACAACATGAAAACAAGATTATATTTGAGATTAATAAGTACTGCAATAAAAGTGCACTGAGTAGCGCAGAAGAAAGTAATTTTATTTCTCTTCAAACACAATTGGATAACTTATACATTAAAAAAGCTAAAGGTGCATACATTCACTCAAAGACCAAATGGATAGAGGAGGGAGAGGAACGCATGTCCTATTTTTGTAGATTAGAAAGAAGATGCCAGTCTAAAAACAGTATTATTTCCCTAATGGTGAATAATATTGAAAATACTGATCCTACAATAATAAGCAAAGAAATTCATAATTTCTACAGTGACTTTTATTTCTCTATTTTTTCTCCAAAAGAGTGTGATAACTTCTTTGAAAATATTATTAATTTTATTCCACGTGATTTAGCAGTTCAGAAACTTAAGTCAAATAAATCCCCTGGTCCCGAAGGTCTTACAGGAAATTTTTATAATTTGTTTTGGAATGATTTGAAAATGTAACTGTTTAATATACTTATTGAATCTATTGAAGATGGATCTTTGGGCCCCAGAAAATGAGTCAAGGCTTGATTATATTAATCCCCAAACCAGATAAAGATCATAGATATTTAGATAATCTCCGCCCATTCACTTTGTTTAACAATGATTATAAAATTTTTACACATGTTCTTGTCAGTCGATTGAAAGAGGGCCTTAATGGGGTAATTAATGAGGTTCAATCGGGATTCCTTAAAGGAAGATCTATTCATAAAAATGTCAGACTAGTAATGGATATGGTTAAATACAATCATTTGATAAAGGATGATGGATTCATTGTTTTCTTAGACTTTAAGAAAGCCTTCGATACGTTAGAACATATGTTTATTATTTAAAGCTTTAGCACTTTGTCAATATTATAAAAAATTATTTATAAAGATATGAACAGTTCCATTTCTCTTCCTTACGGTACTTCACAAATATTTCCTATTAGTCGTGGAATAAGACAGGGCTGCCCCTTATCCCCTCTTTTATTCATTTTGGCTGCAGACATGTTGTCTACTTTAGTTATTCATGATCGAACGGTACAGTGCAGGCGGCCAGGGCGGAGCAGGCAGTGCAGGCGGCCAGGGCGGAGAAGGCAGTGCAGGCGCCCAGGGTGGAGAAGGCAGTGCAGGCGGCCAGGGCGGAGCAGGCGGCCAGGGCGGAGCAGGCTGTGCAGGCGGCCAGGGCGGAGCAGGCTGTGCAGGCGGCCAGGGCGGAGCAGGCAGTGCAGGCGGCCAGGGCGGAGCAGGCAGTGCAGGCGGCCAGGGCGGAGCAGGCAGTGCAGGCGGGTTTAGGCGGCCAGGGTGGACCAGGCAGTTCAGGCCACGGCGAATACCCTTCGGACGGCCATGGCGGTGGAAGCGGCAATAATAATCCTTTCCATTATAATAAGACGAAATGTTTTATTCATATCAGATACACATTGTGTAAATAGCTTTACATTTTACCCTATTCTTTTCTCAGTTCACCGGCCACTTACTGTCATGTATTTCGTGAGAAGTGGAGGAATTGACGTGTTGTAAATCCAACAGATCCGATTCTCTGAACTGTGAAACAAACTAACATGGCGCCGCCCATCGCGCATACAGCTCAACTAACGCGATCGTTATAAATAAAGGTGTTTAAACAACAAAACACATCCACTTGCACATACAGTATTTGACAATAGGAATATCAGTGTTTCATGCTATAGCTAACAAATTTGTGAATATTTTTAATAAAAAAGGGAAAATGACATAAAAGCAGATCATCATTCATTCAGCGCTGTGTTGTGGTTGCGCTGTGTCACGTGACAAGCAATGACGCGTCACCATGGAAACATTAAAGTGACAAGTTCTAAATAACGGTCGCCTTGAAAAACTCACGCTGGGGAGTCAGTTAGAATATTTTAAACTTACGTGTGAAAGGGTTAATATTTATAATTAAAAAAAAGTATAAAAAAAAAACTTTGACAAGAATGAATGAACAGATGCATATCATTGCCAATACTGATATTATTACGGCATACTGCCTGCAGCACCAACTATACTCGAGGCTAGTTCATATTCGCCAAATGAACGTCCTCATTGTGCGAACATTTTATCGTCGCCGGCAGGAAAGGAGGAGAAGACTGCAAGCAATCCTGCGAGAACCACTGGAACTTCCTGTAAATGCTGTAAAAGTCCGAACCAAACAGAAAAAAAATGTTCACACTAGAAACTAACCAAACCTTTGTTCAGTTTGATCCGGATCGAGACTACCTCCTTTCATCGGACCAAATTTTATCTGTTTGGTCCGGACCGTGGTCATAGCTGTCAACATTGAACATTGAAAATAAGGGAGATTTCCCGGAATCCATCCCCAAAATAAGGGATTTTTTTACACGATTCTTACCCACAAACTTTTTTTTTTAAAAAGCACTAATCATTAACAGTCTAAATAGTTTATAACTACATAGGCCTACATATAGTGTGAGAGAGAGACGTGTGTGTGTATATATGAGAGAGAGAGAAAGAGTGTGTGTGTGTGTGTGTGTGAGAGAGAGAGAGAGAGAGAGAGAGAGAGAGAGAGAGAAGGAGTGTGTCTGTGTGTGTGTTAGGGGTGTGACCGTAACCGTGAGACCGACGGTTATAGTTGAACACCGTAATTAGAACTCTATAACCGCCAAAACCGTTTTATTAAAATATTTTTTACAAAAAATGTTTTATCATAGAGAATGTTTAACTACTAATATCAGCTTACGAGGGAAACGGAGGCGGAGTTAGTGGTGCTTCGGAAGTTCGGAGGCTCCTGCAGGAGATGATTCGGGAGATGTCTGTACCGATCAGAGCGCACGCTGACACGGAGTTAGGGTCAAGCTTTGTTTATAGCATGGTTTATACTCGACGCGTCTGTACGAGCGCGGCAAAAATGATGTGTTGGGTGCGCAAGACCCGCAAGACCCCATTTCGCTTTGCTGTGTGCACGGCTTTTTTTGTAACAGCGCGCACGGCGCCGCATCCAAGGATGAACGACTTCAAGCCGAATCTGCCCGAGCTTGTACGTCTCACACAATCAGAGCGTAAAAATACGGGATATTTTACGGGAAAATACTAAAACGGGAAGACAGCGGGAAAAGAGCTAAAATACGTGAGAAACCCGGAAAAAACGGGAGGGTTGACAGCTATGACCGTGGTCCGGGGGAGGTTTCACACCTGTAATTTTGATTTTGATCAAACTGAAAAGTCAGAAAATCTGGACCAAACAAGGTAGGTGTGAAAGGGCCCTTAAACAGTTTTTTTTAATATTCTTCCAAAAACCTGTATTGAATAACTACTGTAATGTCAACCCACAGATTTCACAAAAAAGTAAGGTAATAAAGCTGATGATTCAACCTCTGAAATTTGTTGTATTGTTCTTGTATATGTTAATTTGCATTGAATTATTTAAAAACTAGATTCATAACCTTTTCTTTATTTCCACAGCTGATGCGTGCACGATTTCTTTGCTATTTGCTTTAAAAAGTTGTTGTTGTTGTTGTTGTGTGTGTGTGTGTGTGTGTGTGTGTGTGTGTGTGCGTGTGCGTGTGTGTGTGTGCGTGTGTGTGTGTGTGTGTGCATCTGAAAAATAATACACATATATTTTATGCAAGTCATTGAATACAAATAAAAATGAGTGTTAAATACTAATACTACTAATAGGAAAATTTAGGAAAAAACATAGTACTACTTTTTTTTAAATCTAAATTAAATTTTACATTTTAAATCAACCTAATTAAACCCTTAATTAATACTATTTTTTTCCCCTTAAAATTTTATTGCTGGTTTTTAAGGCTTTGACTGGTCTTGCACCATCCTATCTGTCAGATCTTGTGAAAAAGTCAACAAATGTGAAAAAGTCAACAAGATGCGTGCGATCCTCAGACAGCATTATAATGTCATATCCAAGATCAAGATTGAAGTTGCGAGGTGATCGTGCTTTTTCAGTGGCCGGTCCTAGGATATGGAACAGTCTTCCTTTATCTGTGAGGTCTGCAACGTCTGTACATGAATTTAAATCTAAGCTACAGTCTTATCTTTTTACTCTTGCATTTCATTCATGACGTTGGTTTCTCTAAACCCTAACCTAGTGTTTTATTGTCTGTTATTGTTGTATTGTGTTGTTTGTTTTATACTTCTCCATTTGTACAGCACAGTGGTCAACTTCTGTTGTGTTTATCTGTGCTTTATAAATAAATGAAATGAAATGATATTTGCTTTTTTTCAGGATTAACAAGGGCCCAACAGAGGGTTTTGAGAGGGATGTGGGGTTTAAGACCACTCACCGTTTTATCTACCCCGAGAGCGCTGTGGACATGGACAACTCCACCCATCTGGTGCTGATTCCGTTCAAGACTCTGGATCTGCAGTGGCTCATTAGTGTCTTTACTACCAAACATATTGATCGGTAAGACCAGTTTAACAAATGAACACGCATGACAATGCCATTGTGGTTTCAGTTGTGTAAAACAAACTCACCAGCCACTTTATTAGGTACACCTATTTATTCTCATTAATGCAAATATCTAATCAGCCAATCCCATGGCAGCAACTCGATGCATTTAGGCATGTAAACATTGTAAAGACAATCTGCTGAAATTCAAACTGAGCATCAGAATCGGGCTAGAAATGTGATTTAATTGAAGAAGAATTAGAAGAAGAAGTTTTATTTGTATAGCACCTTTCCACAAGCCCAAGGTCGCTTAACAAAGGTAGTTGAAGAACATTTACAACAAACAACACAAAAATATATTAAAAAATAAACACAAAAATATCAAATACAATTAATTGAAAACACATTTCAAACAAATATGTTTTAAGTTGAGACTAAAAGGCAGATAGAGGAGGTAATTGAGATATTACAAAGAGAGACGGTAATGAATTCCAGAGCTTGGGAGCAATAACACAAAAATATTGTACACCTAGACAGCCGGAATCTAGGAACTAACAATAGGTCAAGTTCAGATGATCTAAGAGAGCGGGTTGGCAGGTATAGGTGGAGTAGGCCTGATAGATATACTGTAGAGGTGCAAGACCATTTAAAGCCTTAAAGGTTAACATAAATACCTTAAAATTAATACATGATGTAACAGGTAATCAGTGAAGATCATGGAGACAGGGAGGTGAGCACTAGTCGAGTCGAGGTGAGCACTCTCATGGCTGCATTTTGTACTGTAGCCTTCTAATATGTTTTTTTTTATTTGGTGTAATGTTTTATGGTTTTAAATATTAATAATTTGTATTATTATTAATATTGAGTTTTTGATCACACATCACCTAAGATGAGTGTGAGAGTCTCAGATGATTCCTTCCTATATTAGAGGGCACCAGCCAAGGAATTCCACTTTGACAGTAAAGAACAATCATGGAAGATTGTTGACTGAATTAGAATTCTATAAATTGGACGAAGTTCGTTATCTGACCAGTCTTAAGGATTTGTGAGATATCGTTAACTTGTAGTGCATCCTACTGTATTATAAACACAAGGAAGACACAAGTGTATTAAAAGGATTTTATTAACAAAAGGATTGACAAAAGTATCTAAAAACGACTGAATGGATAAAGTGCAAAACAGATTGATAAGTCCAAGTGACTGAGTTGGATGTTACTATGGCAGTTACAAGTTATCTTATGGAAAGATAAACTAGTTCCTCTGGAAGTAGGTAAACCTTATTCTGAATTCAACAAATAAATCAAGAGATTATTTGTTATTAACTAACATCAGCTATGCAAAATCTGAGTGCTGAGTCAGTGCCAACGTCTTCCACTTGCTGAGCTGGGCTGCGTTGCAGTGGGATGAAAGGAGTTGGAATCCGTTTCACAGCCTTGAACGCCAAGTACTTGTGAACGTTGAACTCCTGGAGCACAGAGAAGGTCCTTATTCTGGCACAAGCAGATGAAGGATCGGTGAAGTTTAAGGTTTTAACGTGTTTGCAGGTTAGGGGTCCAACGGTTCAAATAGCTCACGGTTCGGTTTGTATCACGGTTTTAGAGTCACGGTTTCGGTATGGTTCGGTATGTGCTATGTTCAGGGAAAAAAAGACTACTGTCGAATAAAATAAAGAAAATAAGAACAAATAATCTAACCACAAGCAAAAGCACAAATAAATACAATAGAGCAAAGATAAAATAAACTATGCTTTTCAGGTAGGTCTAACAGTTCCCCTTCAGGGACTACCGCTGCGTGTAATCGCAGTGGGAACGCCCCCCAGCGTAGCGCGTCTGAAGCATGAATGAAATCAGTCAATGGAGCGTCACAGCGGGTGACGTCACCGACCAGGAAGCTATAAATATCCCCTGAATACACAAGCCACCAGCTTCTGTTACTTCAGCAGCGCTCTGTGTGTGTCTGATATCTTTCGATTGTGTTTGTCTGATTTTGTCAGGAGTTTTCACTATATATATATATATATATATAAAAAACCAAAATGAGCGAGCAGTATAGAAAGTGTGTTCCCCCCTGTACACGTTACATCACGGGTAGGGATTCTCACGAGTTATGTGTAGCTTGTTTGGGAGTTCAGCATGCCCAGTCGGCTCTCGAGGGAGTCGATTGTGAGCATTGCGAGCGTTTTCCTTTGAGAACTCTGCGCTCGCGGTGATCGCTCTTTGAGGAGAGTGGTTTGTTGCGAGCTCCCCAGGGCTCGGGTCCCGCTTCTGTTGAGGCAGAGCGGCGGCGCTTGACTTGGGGTTCGCAGATGGATCTCACCGTCTCACTCAGACGGGCCCCGCCCTATCTCAGCTTTCTCCGGCGGGATCCAGTGCCTCTCACCCGGCTCTGGAAGCACGCGCTGCGGCGGTTACTTCTGCCCGGGTGGAGGCACGCGATGATGTGGAACTTAGATTATCCAGTTCTGAGGATCTGGATGTCGAAAGTTTGGCATCAGAGGAAACTAGCTCACTTCATTATACTGCTGAAGAAGGTTTAATGGATGTGTTATCTCGGGCTGTTGAAAAACTCAGTATTGAATGGCCAACTGATAAACAAGAATCTAGAAATAAAAGCAAACTAGATGATAGATTTCTCTCTGCACGTCCTCAGCCTTCTCGCCGGTGCTTACCATTCTTCCCAGACCTTCATGCTGAGGTTTCAAAGACCTGGGTTAGACCGGTTTCGAGCAGAATATATACCAATCAATCCAATGCTTATGGTAATATTTTTGGTGCAAAGTCTGCTGGATATGTGACGATGCCGAAGGCGGAGGAGACGCTCGCGAGCTATCTCTCTCCTGCCTCGGCATCTTCGCTTAAAGCACCGGCTCTTCCTTCTAGACCACTGAAAAATACTTCTGTGCTGGTGGGGAAGGCTTACTCGGCGGCTGGGCAGGCGGCTGCATGTTTGCATACAATGGCCATTATGCAGGCTTATCAGGCTGACCTGCTCAAAGATGTGTGTGAGGGGGGAGAAATTTCGGCAGATATGATCAATGAGCTCAGGCAGACTGCTGATCTCACTCTCCGGGCCACCAGGGAAACAGCTAAATCTGTTGGCCGGTCTATGGCAGCCATGGTGGCCACAGAAAGGCATTTATGGTTGAGTCAAACCTCTATGAAAGAAAAAGATAAATCTCTCCTATTAAATGCTCCTGTTTCGCCTGCGGGCCTCTTCGGTGACGCTCTTCACTCTGTCACTGAGAGGTTCCAGGAAGAGAAAAAACAGGCGGCTGCTTTTCATAAGTTTATCCCTCTCAAAGTGCGCGTCACTGGGGCTGCTGCGCGAGGGCAGTCCCAGCCGTCGAGTTCGTCTTCTAAAAGAGCACAGCAGAAGCGGAGTGTCGCGTCTCGTGCCCCCCCGCAGACAAACTGGAGGGACGAGGCGGGGCGCTCTCCGGCGCGGCCTTCTCGGGGCAGGACTGATCTGAGGTCAGTCATTGTCGCCAGGAAGGCTGCGTCGAAAAAGTCCTGACGGGCTGAACGTCAGGACTCTGAGGGTGGTCCCCATCGGGAAAGACTTGAGTTCGCCGCTCAAAAACACGGCGCCCTGTCTTTCTCGATGCCCTCAGGGGTCTGTTCTACTAACCCTGCCTATACAGGGCGTAGAGAGACTCGGCGAGCGATTTCCCGAGGGACGCTCGCCCCCTCCGAGGAGGGTTGTGGAGTGCTCAGACCAGCTGTTTCCTGCCAGTATGTTACAGGGCGCTGTGTCTGTCACTCGGGATGTTCATCCAGAGGCCAGCCTCGAGAGGCTGGTTCCCTTAGTAGAGTTCCTGGCGGAATGGGAAATGGTTCCCAATGTTTCTCAGTGGGTCCTGAATATTATAAAGAACGGGTACGCTATTCAGTTCAGAACGCGTCCACCTCGGTTCAGAGGGGTTCTGCCCACGGTGGTGGGCCCCGAGCAGGCTCTGGTATTAGAGCAGGAGGTAGAAACTCTGCTGCACAAAGGGGCTATAGAACGGGTTCCTCCGCCCAGCAGGGAGTTAGGATACTACAGCCGTTACTTCATCGTTCCGAAAAAAGATGGAGGGCTGCGTCCCATTCTAGATCTGCGTCTCTTAAATCGCACTGTAGGGAAGCTCAAATTCAAGATGCTCACTCTCAAACAGATCGTGTCACAAATCAGATCCGAGGACTGGTTTGTCACGATAGACCTAAAGGACGCCTACTTCCATGTATCCATCCTCCCTCAACACAGGAAGTTCCTGAGGTTCGCTTTCGGGGGCGAAGCGTACCAATATCGGGTTCTTCCGTTTGGCCTAGCACTGTCACCCCGCACGTTCACGAAGTGTATGGATGCAGCTATAGCCCCGCTGAGGCTGCAGGGCATTCGTATTCTGAACTATATAGACGATTGGTTAATTCTAGCTCAATCAGAACAGCAGGCGGTTCGGCACCGAGATGTCGTTCTTGCTCACATCAAGAGGTTGGGGTTGAGGCTCAACGCCAAGAAGAGTGTTCTTTCTCCATTACAGAGAACCACTTTTCTCGGTGTAGTGTGGGATTCGACGACGATGCAGGCACAGTTGTCACCTGCTCGTGTTGCTTCGATTCTCGCCGCAGTAGATCAGGTCAAGCTAGGCCAGTCGTCCACTGTAAAACAGTTCCAGAGACTGTTAGGTCTCATGGCAGCTGCGTCCAACGTGATACCTTTTGGCCTCCTGCACATGAGACCGTTACAGTGGTGGCTCAGAACCAGGGGATTCTCCCCGAGGGGAAATCCGTTTCGCATGATCATGAGTTCGCGAAGATGTCTTCGCGCCCTGGTTATGTGGAAAGATCCTCGGTTTCTGTCCCAAGGCCCGGTGTTGGGGGCGATCATGAGTGGTCGCCCAGCTCGGGGTCTGTGGGGGGACCATCACCGTCTATGGCACATAAATTGTCTAGAGATGTTGGCAGTGTTTCAGGCTATGAAACACTTCCTCCCAGACCTAAGGGGCCACCATGTTCTTGTTCAAACAGACAACACATCGGTGGTCTCTTATATCAACCATCAGGGGGGTCTGCGTTCTCACCCACTTTACAAACTGGCCCGTCAGATTCTCCTATGGTCCCAGGGGAGAATTCTTTCTTTGAGAGCTATTTATCTCCCAGGGTACTTAAATCAGGAGGCAGACATCCTGTCGAGGCAGGGGCCGAGGCCCGGGGAATGGAGTCTTCACCCCGAGGTGGTGGAGCTCCTATGGGAACATTTCGGTCGTGCCGAGGTAGATCTATTTGCTTCCAGAGAGACATCACATTGTCCACTGTGGTTCTCTCTCAGCCTGCCAGCCCCACTGGGGTTGGACGCGATGGTACATCCGTGGCCGAGGTCACGTCTGTACGCTTTTCCCCCGATCGCTCTGCTCCCGGGAGTTCTGGAGAGGGTTCGCCGGGACGGGCTCAGTCTTCTGCTAATAGCCCCGTTCTGGCCGGCCCGAGTATGGTTTGCGGACCTAGTGTCTCTCCTCGACGGCTCTCCCCTAGAGATACCGATCAGGAGAGATCTACTCTCTCAGGCGAGTGGGTCGATCTTTCACCCCCGCCCAGAACTATGGAGGCTGTGGGCTTGGCCTCTGAGGGGGCCCAGCTCATAGATTCTGGTCTCTCGACTGAGGTCGTTGAGACCATCCTCCAATCCAGAGCTCCCGCCACAAGGAAGTTATATGCCGCGAGGTGGAAACTTTTCACCTCTTGGTGTGGAGAGCGCCAGCAGGACCCAGTTAACTGCCCGGTTGGTACAGTGCTGGATTTCCTGCAGGACCGGCTCTCCACAGGGTTATCTCACTCCACACTGAAGGTGTATGTGGCGGCCTTAGCTGCTTACCACGACCCTTCGAGTGGAGGTTCTCTCGGGAGACACCCACTTGTATCTCGCTTCCTTCGTGGCGCCTTGAGGCTGAGGCCTGCAGTCCGCACGAGGGTACCAGCTTGGGATCTGGCCATCGTCTTGGAAGGTCTCTCCCTAGCTCCTTTCGAGCCCATCGAGGAAGTTTCGGAAAAGTTCCTTACACTAAAGACTATCCTTCTTCTTGCTATCTCGTCTCTAAAAAGAATTGGAGATATTCAAGCACTTTCGGTGGCTCCCTCGTGCCTGGAATTTGCTCCTGGTATGGTAAAAGCTTTTCTCTGTCCGAGACCAGGGTATGTTCCTAAGGTACCAACCACTTCGGTTAGACCTATAGTTCTGCAGGCTTTCTGTCCTCCGCCTTTTTTGACGTCAGACCAGGAGAAACTTAATTTGCTGTGTCCTGTTAGGGCTTTAGATGCGTATGTCCACAGAGCTGCCCTGTGGAGGAAATCAGAACAATTGTTTGTCTGTTTTGGGTCACCTAAGAAGGGGTGTCCAGCATCTAAGCAAAGGATGAGCAAGTGGGTGGTCGAGGCCATCTCGCTTGCTTACGGTTCGGCCCATCAGCCTTCACCTTTGGCTGTAAGGGCTCATTCCACCCGGAGTATGGCTGCTTCTACAGCTCTTCTTTCAGGAGCTTCTCTTCAGGACGTTTGTGATGCGGCAGGCTGGTCCTCACCGCACACTTTCGTCAGATTTTATTCCCTTGACCTTAGCTCCACTCCCGGGGCTCAGGTTCTCTCGTCGGCTTGTGTCTCCTTATGACACACGACGGGGATTTGGTCGTATGGGGATGTGGGTATTGCGTTCCCACTGCGATTACACGCAGCGGTAGTCCCTGAAGGGGAACGTCCCGGGTTACGTATGTAACCCTAGTTCCCCGAAGGGACGGACGCTGCGTGTCCTGCCATACTCTCGGCATCCCCTTGGATCGCTTGCTTCAGTAACATTAGAAGCTGGTGGCTTGTGTATTCAGGGGATATTTATAGCTTCCTGGTCGGTGACGTCACCCGCTGTGACGCTCCATTGACTGATTTCATTCATGCTTCAGACGCGCTACGCTGGGGGGCGTTCCCACTGCGATTACACGCAGCGTCCGTCCCTTCGGGGAACTAGGGTTACATGCGTAACCCGGGACGTTTTCAGGTACAGAAATTGAATAAAATAATCAAATGTAAAATAACATTGCATATTTGACTGTATAAATTAAAGATTAGTCCTAATAAAAGTTACAAAAGCTATTAAATTCAGAGCTGATTCAGTAGGCCTACACTGATACTGTAAGTTGTCTTTCTTGACCGTATATTTCACTTAAGGCATAACAGTATGTCTGCTAGGATACTCATTAAGACGGACATGCTGACATACTTTTTGTGTGAATTTGTCCATTCAAGTACAAGACTTGAAAGAGAACTCAATATTTGCGTGCTGTCTGAGATGAGTAGGCCACAAACACACACAAACAAATCTTCTCACAGCGTGCAAATTTTCTTTTGCATCTTGCTCTTGAATGTTTACACTGGCAAAGCTTAAATGAGTTTAGTTTTAAACCGATAGTAACGTGTGCGGTTCAGGTCTCGCCTGCACTCACAAGCTATCAACTCCCGGGTGGTGATGATGGCGTAAATGACTGGTCATGTTCGAGCATTTGTCAATCGCATTGAACAGAGTTTACAAAGAATAACCGGTTTGTTCACCCTTTTTTTACTATCGCTGTTGTAATGTATTATTTGGGAAGCGAGCAAGTGAATTTATCGGCAGTGGAACCCTCTGTTTTACGCGTTATTTTCAACAAACCAGATTATAGATGCGTCATCAGTTTTGAGATCAACCACGGGCCAAGTGCATCCCGAACTGTTGCTGGAGTACGGTTAAATTTTTTTTACAGAGAACCGTTACACCCCAAGTGCAGATTATCCTTATAATCTGGATCACGGAGATAAAGGATCCCTGAAGAGAAGATTCTAAAGTTCATACAGAAGATCTGGGAAATCTGGAACACGCAGATCTGGATCTCTGAAGAGAAGATTCTAAAGTTGGTGCAGAAGATCTTGAAAATGGGGGCGCTGAGCTTGTGGTTGTTGTCTCGGTTTTCAAACTTCCCAAATTCACTCCTTGCAGAACTTCTTTGTTTCTCTTTTTAGAGCTTCAGAGTCTTGAGAGAGCAACTTCAACTAGATAGAGTTGCACTTAGAGGTTACCAGATCTTAGAACTGGAAACTTGAACCAGAACCAGAACAACTCTTTGTTTTAGAGTAATGCTTTCTGTACACTTAAAGACTTTGAAAAGATTTAGAAAAGACTTTATAAGATTATCAGCTCACATCTAAAGACTTGGGTTCACAGTTTTTAGTCTCAGACTGAAGACTTGCGATAATATCAAACATGTTTGATATGAAAGACTAGAGAAAGACTGGCATAAATCGGGTCGCCGACTGCAGATTATCACCTCACATTTAACTATCGAGACGACGGGAACGCGTCGAGACTCCAGTAAGATTCCTAAAGACTGCCGGTCTTTAGTCTGGGACTGAGAAAATCCTTTGGTGTACGCCCGGCATAAGTATGTCAAGATGTGGGTTGATGAAAGTAGCGAGGACTCAAATGCAGAGTGATGGGCTTTTATTAAGCATAAAAAAACAACAACAAAAAACAAACAAACAAATAAAAATGACCCTGTGGGGGGAACAAGACATACAGCAAGACTTTACAAGAACTGGACTTGGCAGGAACAGGAAACATGAGGGTACCTTATACGACGGGTCAGCAAACACAAGGAGAATAAATAGGGAAGCAAACAAAAGAGGGTAATGAGGGAAGGCAGGTGGGGCAAATTAACCACTAATCAGGTAACAAGATGGGCAGGGTTAGACAATCGACAGGAGAGCACATGGCACAAGGAAACAATGTATGACAAGCCATGTGCTCACACCAAACATGATTAAAACACAAGCACATGGCCAGTAAAACAAATCACAAGCCATGTACTCACACCAAACATGAGTAAAACACAAGTACATTAAGTACATTTACATTAAGTAAATACAGTTCTTTAAATAGATATGAAGAAGATTTACTTCATTTTGTCCATTGTGTGTCCATTTTGCATAGAAAATCCATCCTTTATGGCTTCAAGCCACATGGCCAAACCGTTGAGCCACATGGCTCAACTTTGTTGAGTCTGAGAGTCAGTGTTCATTCACACCTTGGTCTCAGGACTGAGGGACTGGGGTGAACATGGGCAAATGGTTATGTGATCAGTCTGTGATCAATAACATGCTAATGTCATTATTATTCCCTTCCACAAATGGTACCTGGCAATTGTCTTTGCAGGCTTATCTCCAAGCCAGCCTAGTTCCTTGTTTGTGGAACTTCTTTTGGAGGTGTGAGTTTTAAAGAGAGGTGGTCCGTTACAGGGCAGACTATCTGCACGTGTATCGCTCTCACTGGGTGGAGATTGTCCTGTGCCTACAAGATGCGGTGACGCGCCAGTCTTTTCAGCAGACCGGACCTGAGGACCCCCCACCCCCAGTGATTTATATAGCTGTATTTATGTATAACTGTCATGTTGACCAGGACATGGAGCCCTGAAGGTGAGAAGGACTGCCAACATTTTCAGGCAGTTTATGTGCCAGCCAGACATTGGCTCTCTTTTGCCGTCGCACAGGGCGTCCCAACCAGTCTTGGTGGAGTCTGTCACAACTACTTTCCTTCTGGAAACTGAGCCCAGTTCCACTCCCATCTGATACAGACGGGGCATTTTTGCAGGGGACCATGGCTCTGGTGCAGCAGTGGGCCACCCTGAGAATAATGAGGCCGCGCTCGAGGAGGGACACGGGCCTTTAACCAGTGTTGTAGTGGCCGCATGTGTAACATGCCTAAGGAAACTACTGTAACGAGTCAGTTCAAAGGGGAAATATTAATAACTCATAACTTATTAATTATGAATATTTGGGTCAATTAATTGGATTAACTTGAGGTAGCTAAATTAACATTACAATAAATTAATCAGTTCGTCCAACGAACTCTTGATTATTCATTTATTCTAAGAAAAATGTTTTCTTTCATGGCCACTGAAAAATAATTATTTCTTAGCCTGTACAGTGCTTAGAGCATGTAACAGGGTCAAGATAAGGTAAGATAAGATAGGTAAAATAAACTTTGTATGCAAACAGAGAATCAGAACCAAATACATATTGTGCACAAGTTTTATTAACAAAAAACACGAAAACATAACTAACATACAAACAATTACACATTCATTCATGCATTCATAGGTAGATGGTTGAAGTGACAATGAAACCGGAGACAGGACATGGAACTATGGAAAAGATGCATTTAACTATGAAAAGAACCATCAATATTATCATTTTCAAAGCACCTTCTTAAAAGCATACTTGCATGGCCTTTGCAGTGGACACAATTCTTGAAGTTGTTGAAAATTGAAGTTGTTGATGTGAGTGTCAAATGTTGAAGTTGCAATCGTTTTCTTCTCCATTGGATGAAGAAGATATGATGAACATGCGTGGTTAGTTCGACTCTGTTCTCATGGCTGGATTGCAGGTTGTGGCCTGTAGGCCCTGAGGTCTGCTAAGGTCACGCAGGACAGCACAGCACCGCAAACGTACCGAGAAGCCAAGAGAGGAAAGGGCTTGTGTAGATGCAATTTAAAGCCTGAGAAAGGTCCCACCTCTCAGGGTTGGCTCGGCCAATAAGAAAGGTGGAAGTTTCAGGTGGGAGAATTTGATCTATGGGTCTTTATTTCAAGCATGCTCATTTGCATGTTCACGCTGGATGGGTTGCTAATGAAGAAACTATGAAAGATTTTTGTAATACTAATATGTTGCGCAGCTATCAACATATCATATACACAATCATTTCAATCTTCAAAGTACCAGTTTATAGAGACCAAACATTGTATAGGTGAGGTTACATTGACCGTTGGTTCTATCAAAATCCACAGTATCAAATTAAAATTAATAGAATTAAACGACACTACACAAAACAGTAAATCATTCACACAATTTTCTGGGGTGCATGTTCATTTATAGATCCGTTCATTTATGATTAATGCAGAAAAGTTTGTTTTAAAGTCTGTTTCTGTCTTCTCTGTCTGGACCATGTGATCACATTTTTAACAGCAATAAAACCAACATATCTGATCATAGTCATGTTATTTAAAGATCCTTCATGCCCTTGTTGGGGGATGGGACCACAGATCCCAGAGTGAGTTTTAAATATCATTTACCGTATTTTCCGCACTATAAGGCGCACATAAAAGCCTTTCATTTTCTCAAAAAACGACAGTGCGCCTTATAATGCGGAGCGCCTTATATATGGATCAATTGGTTAATTGGTTGATCCGTACAGCATTGCGGCTACCGTAGTCAGTAAACACCGGTACTGTGCTTACTAACAGTTGCACACCACTTGTGTCCGTATAAAGACCCCAAAATGGCACCTGTCAAGAGACACGCTTACGACGCAGAGTTCAAGCTCAAGGCTGTCAGTCACGCAGTAGAATATGGGAATAGAGCAGCGGTGAGAGAATTCAACATTAATGAATCAATGGTACGGAAGTGGAGGAAGCAAGAAAATGACCTGCGCCAAGTAAAAAAGACTAAACAGAGTTTCCGAGGGAACAAAGCGAGATGGCCACAATTAGAGGACGAACTCGAACAGTGGGTTGTTGAACAGAGAGCAGCAAGTAGAAGCGTCTCTACAGTCACTATTCGAATGAAGGCAACAGCGCTAGCACGGGACATGAACATCGATGAATTTCGAGGCGGTCCTTCTTGGTGCTTTCATTTTATGAAAAGAGGTAATCTCTCCATCCGCACACGAACTACCGTCTCGCAGCAACTGCCAAAAGATTACCAAGAAAAGCTGGTCACTTTCCGTGCATACTGCAAAAAGAAGATCACTGAAAAGCAGATCCGGCCAGAGCACATCACCAACATGGACGAGGTTCCACTCACCTTTGATATTCCCGTGAACCGCACTGTGGAGAAAACGGGGACCAGTACGGTGTCTGTACGCACCACAGGGAATGAGAAGTCATCCTTTACTGTAGTTCTCGCCTGCCAGGCTAATGGCCAGAAACTTCCACCCATGGTTATTTTCAAGAGGAAGACCTTGCCAAAAGAAAACTTTCCAGACGGCGTCGTCATCAAAGCTAACCCGAAGGGATGGATGGATGAGGAAAAGATGAGTGAGTGGCTGAGAGAAATTTACGTCAAGAGACTTGGTGGCTTTTTCCACACAGCTCCGTCCCTATTGATCTACGACTCCATGCGCGCCCATATCACCGATGCTGTCAAAAGACAAGTGAAGCAAACTAATTCGGAGCTTGCCGTAATTCCGGGTGGATTAACTAAAGAACTCCAGCTGCTAGATATTGGTGTCAACAGGGCGTTCAAAGCTAGACTGCGAGCTGCGTGGGAGAAGTGGATGACAGAAGGTGAACACACGTTCACCAAGACGGGGAGACAGCGCCGGGCGACTTACGCCACTATCTGCCAATGGATCGTGGATGCCTGGGCTGATATATCAGTCTCAACTGTGATCCGAGCTTTCACGAAGGCAGGAATAATCTCTGAACTGCCAGGCAACAGCAGCGACACTGACTCAGATAATGACGGGAGGGAGCGGGGCAGGTTGGATGCCGTAGTCGCCCAACTGTTCAATTCGGACACTGAAGAAGAAGAATTCGAGGGATTCGTGGATGGGGAATGAACTGAAAAAAGTGAGCTTTACGTGTTATACGTAACTGAACAATGTTGAGTATGCACTAACGTTTTATTTAGTGGTATCAGACTGTTTCTTTTACTACGGTACGCGTTTACTGAATTAGGGAAAAGTTCCCCTGAGTTATGCACTAACGTTTGATTTAGTGGTATCAGACTGTTTCTTTTACTACAGTACGTGTTTACTGAATTAGGGAAAAGTTCCCCTCCACGTTTGGGAGAAGAGTGAGCAAGGCTGGGAGATATTGGTAATATGCACATTAACGTTTGAATAACGTTACCATGGGAGTGAACGGAGTTGTCAGAACGCTTAATAAAGTTTGACTTTATCTGACTGTTTTGTTGACATTCCCTTTAGCACATCTAGTGGATACATAACGCAAACCCAGTCAAACGTTTCACTGCAGTATCTTATAATCCGGTGCGCCCTATACATGAAACATGTTCAAAAATAGGTCATTCATTGAAGGTGCGCCTTATAATCCGGTGCGCCTTATAGTGCGGAAAATACGGTACCTAAAACAAATAATTATATCTGATTTGTCTCAGTCGTTAGAGATTTCCCCTTTTCGATCTTTGTTATCCCTCTTAAGGACCAGCACGAGCGACGTTGAAAGTTCAGCAAGATCAGACACACCTCTGTCATAGAAGGCTGGAAGACCATGGTAGCCTCTGGTTGTTTGTCTTTCCTGGAGCGGTGGTCGTTCCATCAGGTTATGTAGACAGTAGCCCAGTCCAGGTCTCTGAGTTGGTGCAGCAGGTGTCGAGGCAGCAGGTGCCTTGACAGTGTGTCACCTGTCATTCTGAAGTCCATTAGTTTAGTTTTGGGGCAGGTGTTTGCTTGTGGTTGGAGGAAGTGGTTAGGGCTCTATGTAGCATAGAGAGGGTTTCAGGCCGACCTAGTGCTGGTGGCTAGAAGTTGGTTGTTAGCCTCTCAGTCACGAGAAGTCTGAAAGATTGGAGTGTTGCTCCGTCCTTATGGCGGTGCCGACGTGAGCTTGCCTAAGCTGGGGTAGGCAAGGAGTCGGAAGCTTGTACTTTACAGGACTCCTTGGGTGAGTCCATTCAGGGAGTTATTTTGCTTGTGTCAGCAGCTCATGTAACTCTGAGGCAGGTGCGTCCAGCTGTCCTTGTGGAGCCTCTGATTGACACCTGTGTGAAGGTTGTTGTTGTTGACAGCAGTTGGTTATCCTGTGGTATTTCCAGGTTGAGGGTGCTGTCTTCCATGGTTTTTCCCAGGGACTTTGCTGGAACCCGGGCTTTTGCCATGGTGACAGTTCTGTACTGGTCCTGTGCTTGCTCAGTCCAGCTGCTTTGATTCTGGCTTGAGCCTCAGTCTCTAGCTGGTCTGCAAGGTGTTGAGCACATGTCCGCTCCTTGCGAGACGCTGTGATCTGTTATGTGAGGTTGTTTACCTTCTGTTTCATATCCATAAGGTGGGGTAAGGAGATGATAGTCTTGAACAGCCCGGTGTGGCTGTAACTCTGGCTTGGGTCATGGGTCCTATTCTCTTATGGTGCAGTTACGTTTGTCTCCGGTGCTGTAGGATGTCAGCAGCCATGGGTGGAACAGTGTTTCTCACGATGGCTTGTCGGTCCTTTCGGTCTCCTGTCTGGTTAGGGTCAGGTTAAGCCTAGCATCTGCGACATTTAGGCACATTTGTGGTGAGAGACGAATGCATGACCCTGAAAAGTGCAGAGCAAAGGTTTAATTGGGTTAGCTAGGTATGTAGCATAAAGCTAGGTGTTTCATGTCTAGCTAGCTTGTGAAGTGTGTCTTGTCTCCTTATCATCTTAGCTGTGGATGTTAGGAGGCTAAGACTTGTGTGTTTCTGAGAATATTTTCTGGAAAGGGCATAAGCCGAGATTAAACAAATAACTTAAGATGGTTCTTATGGCTAAATTATTTCTCTGGACTTAACTGGTGGTTCACGACGGGCTTGACGAAGTGAAGGATAGGAGGAAAAGGGAAAAAAGGACAGCTTTCTTATTCGGATTATGCTTATTATCAATCCTCAGGACTATAGTTTTGTAGAGAACAAACAAAATTACAAATAAAAGTGTCTCTGGTTCCTTTCTGGGCCCTATGGGAAATGGAACCACATTAGAACAAGAGGGGAAATGTCAATAAATCATATAGATGAAAGAATAGACAAGTGAATAGCTGACTGCTATTTTTATCAAAGTAAAATAAAATAGAAATGGCTTAAATAAGTGATCAAAACAGCAGGAATGATCTGAAATTGGGAATAATCAATAGCACTAGTGACTAACTTTTTAGATTTGCTTGGACCAACACTGGTGGGTCACAGCTGCTACATGTTCAAGACCACACCGTGTGTGTGTGTCCCTCCAAAAGTTTAGTCGACATGCTGATGAAAATTCTCATTACTATAAGAATTCTTCTCTAGCTACACAGTTTACATGTAATTAAATTTAGGTTTAATTGACAAGGTAGCTGCAAATTTTGCTGACAGCGCTCAGCAAGGACTATGCCTAATCTAGTGAAGGTGAAATTCAGCTGAGAAGAATTGAAAGTAAGGATCGAGAAAGTGAAAAATTAGAAACCCTAAATGGGGTTAAAGGAAAAGTATCAGACCACTTTGCACTGCATGTACACAGGCTGTAGTTAAAGGCTTCAATTAAATCATGCTAACCACTAACTGTAGAATCTATTATTTAGCTTAGCCTAAGCTGAATTGATGCTAGGTTAGGTTAGCTTAGCCACCTAGTCTGGTTTGTTTACAATGTGACGTCACAAGTTAGCACTTCCTGTGACAAGTCGTTGTTGTGGGCTGCATGTCAGAGCAATTCAACAGTCCATGAAGATTGTCTGCACCTTTTAAAACGAGTTATGTATATTTAAACGAGTTAAAATGTGGCGCCTATACTCTAAGTCTTTCAAAAACTTGATGTTGTATTCAGTAAAATGCAAATGTTGTTTGGCATTTGCAAATTTTACTCATGTAACTCCTCTCTTTACTTTAAACAACTTCTACTTGTTTAAAGAGTAAGGAAATAGATTTGCTGTAAGTCAACGGTTGTCTAACCATACATAGTTACGTGCATAAATACTGACCTTTCAGAGAGTGAAACACAGTTTTGATTACTAGGTAGTTCTGCTTGTAGATGCAGCTAAAATTTAGATGAATCACATCAATCTAACAATAATTTGTAAGGCCTTAACATTGTAGAAAGGGGGGCGTCACCCAAGTCTATGTATATATAACACTGTACTGAGATTTCTTCGTCAGAAATAGATTAGGCAATACTGCAATTTGGATTTCTACAACCCAAGCAGAATAATAGATACCGGTCAGTGGCGGCTGGTGAAAAATATCTGAGGTGGGGCTGTCATATTCTGTCGGTTTCAATAGTCTGGTAACTTGGGAGTCTTTTAGTGTAGTGGCTTCGAGGTTGTGGAATGCTCTTCCTCAAGACATCCGTCCAACATCCACCCTTCTCTCCTTCAAAAACACATATTTTATCTGATTCTGTATATTACACTTCAGCTCACAGTCTGTAAATTAAACATTGTTATTGATATGCTATTTGTTTGAATCCCTCTCTGTTTGTATTTTTAACCTAACTTTTTAAGTGACCTCTGTGTATTAGGCCTACTTTCTGCCCTTGGTATGTGTATTGTGCTTTGATGTTGATTGTTCTATTCCTTAACCCAGTCCCAGTGGTTCTCAATCTTTTTAGAGTTGTACCCCATGAAGCTTCTAACATCTTACTTCGTACCACTCTTCAATCACACCTTTTTCAGTAAGGGACAATATTTGCCCCCTTAAATCGATTTAAATAAATAAATAAAAATCAATAGAGAAATGTGCAATGATGGTAAAAACCAAGTGATGCTTGTTCTGCAGTTCTGTTGTGTCTTTCGTTGTAGCAGTGGGAAGTTCGGATCATTTTACTGACTCGGATGTTTGAGTCTCGTTCAGCAAAATGAACAAATCTTTTTTCGAGTCATTTCAGTTCATTTCAGCATAATATAATTAAAATGGCATGTTAAGTATCCCAACACATCTTGTACTTACGAAAATGTTGATTACATTTGTAAAAAGAATAAAAATAAACAATAGGGTAATGTAGCCAAAGCCAAATTATAAGAAACCGAAATGTTTTATTAATTGATTAGTTGTTGGGTCTTAAGTTCAGGCTATTGCAGTGGGATTCTGTTGGTTCACCTCACCTCCTGATCCAAGACGTTCTTTCCTTTGCAACTTCATATTTATCAGGTTAGTTCTCCTCTCGTGTCTAGAGACGTTAGTTGTCGACTCGCCAGTGTCTGACTCGGATCTGTCTGGGCCGATCGTGCCGTGTGTGATACAGCAGGGCCGGAAATAGAAATTAGTTCATCTTTCGAATCTCGAGTTCAGGTTCGGCCGGGTCCGAGTCCTTAGTTCTTCCTGTCAGTCACATAGAGGCTATGCTGTCTGTACCGGAAAGAGAAATGATTAGTTCATCTGGTTCGGGTTCGGACGGGTCCGAGTCTTTCGTTCTTCCTGTCAGTCACATGAGGCTATGCTGTCTGTACCGGAAAGAGAAATTATTAGTTCATCTGGTTCGGGTTCGGACGGGTCCGAGTCTTTCATTCTTCCTTTCAGTCACATAGAGGCTATGCTGTCTGTACCGGAAAGAGAAATGATTAGTTCATTTTCTTTGAGTATCGAGTTTGGGTTTTAAATCCTTCGTTCTTTTGTCACGTGACCGCTGGTATCTCACATCAAATACAACATTAGATTCCTATTATTGACTGCGTCTGAATGTATATTTTTTTATATTTAGGAATTAAAATACAAAATATGTGCAATAAACATTATCTGAATGTTAGAATCGAAATGAAATGGTCCAAACGAGAAGTGCCACAAATCTTGGTCTTTTTTATTCAAGGAGATTATGAATAAACAAATCACGACACCCAGCGCTGGAGGGAGACAAAACGCTCAGCTCAATATCCTTTGTCTAGAGTTTATATAGTGAAAGTCTTAAAGAAAAGAATACAGGTCTAACCAATAGAATCAAACATTACATCATAGGTATCATATAGACGTTATATAACAGCTTCTTAATAATATGGGCAATATCCTCTTAGATTTCCAACATATCCCTGGGACCCAGAAGCTTTTCAAACACACAATGTATAGAAAGAACGAACATTCAGGGGAGGAGGCGATTCCATCCTCCTTTAATGAATACCAGATGTTTAGCTTAAACACAAAAGGAAAAATGTGCAGACATGGCAGTTGTGCTGGCTAGAATAAAGATTGTATGTTCTGTTCTATACGTATGCTGAAAAGGAGAAATGTATTTCTAACACTGAAAAATAAAAGTTCCATCTTATTAGCCTATTGCCCCTGTCCGTCTCTTTTCTAAATGTTTCTTGTGCATCTGTGGTGTGTTTTATTATATATTATACATTAATTAACTACTATTATATTATACATTAACTACGTGCTTGTTTGTAAAAAGGTTGTGAATTAGTAGGCTATTTAATACGTTTACAAGTCACGTGACAAAAGAACGAAGGACTCAAACCCGAAGACTCGAAAAAATGAACTTTTTTTTTTTTTAAATTGAAATATCAAGATTTACAAACAAACATGGCTGCATAACTTCCTTTTCTTCAGAATAAGATACGAGGAAAATATAGCCAGAGGGAGCAGCTCTTAATACAACAAGAATATAAATGTAGTCAAAGTACAAAAATAAGGATATTTGTAAGGAAAAATAAACATTTAAATACATAAATAGTAAGGAATTATGATAAAACATACATGACATAAGGGGTGAATTCAGACTTGTTCATCCATTTATCTCAGTTGGGAAGTGTTTTAGGGTATCATATATTTTTTGTGCTTTAGGACCTTCCAGAGTTTTTAAGGATTTTATATACAGTTTAAATTCATTTAAAAATACAACAAATTTGGGAGATGATTTCACAATTCTACACTTGTGAATGAAGAATTTAGCTAGACATACAATTGTATTAATACACAGCTCATCATCCTTGCTTTGCAATATCAAACCAAATGTAATGTCGTCTCTGGATATAAAGGTTGGGAGTGAAGATATCTGCTGCTTAACCCATTTATGTACATCACACCAAAATATCTGTATCACATTGCATGAGAAAAACACATTGTCCGCAGTTTCAACATCATTTTCACAGAATGTACACGTTATCATAAAAATGAACTAATCTCTTTCCGGTACTGACACAGCATAGCCTATATGGGACTGACAGGAAGAATGAAAGACTCGGACCCGGCCGAACCCGAACCAGACGAACTAATCATTTCTCTTTCCGGTATATAGCCTCTATAAGAATGACAGGAAGAACGAAAGACTAGGACCCGGCCGAACCCGAACCCGAAGACTCGAGAGAGATGAACTAATCATTCCTGTTTCCAGTACAGATTCAGAACCCATATGTTGCGCAATGTGCATCCGCGGTCAACACAAAATGAACGAATCACTCTGAGACAACTCGGTAGTCCCGAGTCATATTAAAGATTCGTTCAAAATGAACAAATCGTTCATGAACGACACATCACTATTTCGTTGGAGCTATTATTTTGTTGTAAAAAATACTGACAACTGTGTTGTAGCCTAAATGAACATCACTTAATATTATTTCTTTTGTTGAACTGTTGTATAAAATCAATGTCACATTTGCAATCGTGTGGACCTTCATATAATGTGATCAACATTAAACACAGGAACTCACACAGGGAATGTGTCTGTATCGAAGAGAGTTTGAATCTCATATTGATCTCCATGCACAGCCTGTGTCTATATTTGTTCTGCATGCAAGTAAGTGCTAAATCTCTTATTTTACAAAGGTACATTGTCTAGAACGGTAGTATAGTGCGATTTGCCAAGGCAGCAATCTGCACGAGGATCTCATGTATTTACAGAATTTTACCTGATAGAAAAACATGCTCAGTTTAAATCTTATTTTAAGGTGAGGTCGACTTAAATGAACGGCATTTTGTTCCCGTACCCCCTTCTGTCACCTCACGTACATAACGTTTTGTACAACAGTTTGAGAACCACTGCCTTTACATATCTTCGTAAAGCGACCTTGGGCGTTGGAAAGACACTATATAAATACAAATAATAATAATAATAATAATTATTATTATTAATAACCACCAAAACACATTTTAACACAAACTGCATGATACCAGTGCTTTGTGATAAAGTCAGTAATTACTTAATGCGTTCTAATGCGTTGAGATTAGTTCTCAAACAAGGCTGAGGCATTCTTACACAAAAACAAACAAATTGCACAAACTTTCCATTTGCATTGGAAATTTAACTCAAACTGTTTACTTTCTCAGACAGGTGCTGCTTCCCTCACTCCGGTAACTGTCCATGCTGGATCTGTCACTGTTGGTTTAAAAAGTAATCATCAAAACAAGGCATTAGCATGACCGCATCCAGCTAACCAGGCCTTTCTAGTGTACAGTAGTGATGTTACGTATGACACTGAAGCTTCGATGTGCGTTTTGCGAAAGCGAAGCAATTTCTATTGAAGCCCCGTGTCGTGGTGTGTATTGGTTTCCCAGAGGTCGAGTGATCGACGACAAACGAAGTCTCACTTTCTGTCCAATCACGTGCGCGTTTCGCTTTGGGTGTCAGAAGGCTCGAAGGTCCTTGTTGGCTCAGTCTGGTTGATGGGTTTGTGAGGAGACTAGAGTGCTGTACTTTCAAAGTTTATCAATACATTACATTTAAATAACCAAAACTACTTATTATTTTTTTGTTATTGTTGTGTAATTTTGTTTTTGTAAGATCGTTGCACTTTTGGTGTTTTTTTAGGTAATTTGGTGTTGGTATTTGGGTGTTTGGTGAAGGGTTTGTATTTACAGCAATGGCAACAGCCAAAAAAAGGAAGACTTCCCCTAACTGGGAATATTTTGGGCTTATAGCTTCCAATGAATGCATTTCTAAAAAATAAATATTTATTTATTTATTATTATTTTATTTTTTATCACTGTATTGTATAATTGTTGTCTTATATTCAGTCAATGTACATGTAGTCACTCCCAACAAAAAACATGTATCCTCACACTGCTGAGGTGGAAACCTTTGTCTTCTGTTGGACAGTGCAGTAGACCAGCGCAAACAAGCTCAAATGACACTTCTGATGCGATCCTAGAAGTGGATAAATACCTTACAGAGACAAACATACAAAGAGCTGATGATCCACTTGAATACTGGAGAATGCAGAAACATGTCTACCCCCATCTATATACATTGGCATTACAGAATAATTAATTTTTATCACCTTTCTGTCATTCCTACAGTTACATAAGCACTATCACTGCCAAGTGTCAGATGAACAGATGATCCTATCACACAATTCCTTATTCACTATGTGTGTGTGTGTGTGTGTGTGTGTGTGTGTGTGTGTGTGTGTGTGTGTGTGTGTGTGTGTGTGTGTGTGTGTGTGTGTTGTGTGTGTGTGTTTGTGTGTGTGTGTGTTTGTGTGTAGAGAGAGAGAGTAGGCCTACATTAGATCTAACTCTGGGGTCTTTCGGTCCAAATGGACCCGACGCATTTAAACATTTTTTTTTTTTTTAAATCATAGCTTCATCGGAATGGTCTGAAATTTGGTGACTTTTTTGGTACTTGGTATATGAACATCCAAAACAATTGGGGTCAGGATTTGAATAATCTAGGTGGTTGTAAAAAAAAATTGTCACACTCAGGACCTTCGGGTCCAAATGGACCCGGATAGGAAATCAATGGCAAATTGGCAAAAATGTGAAAATACCGAGTTTTTTTGTGCGTACAATCTACAAATCAGCCACGATCCAGAAAAAAAGTACACAACAGTGAAGGGGTGAATCTATAAAACATCAAGAGTGCAAAACAGACACATACACACACACACACACACACACACACACACACACACACACACACACACACACACACACACACACACACACACACACACACACACACACACACACACACACACACACACACACACTTTTATACATAAACAAACCAATAAATTCAGATTACCTATGTGTTTTGCATTTTTAAAATGCTCAGTTTGTCCACCAGATGGCATCCATCTCATTTCAAAAATTGCTTTCATGAGGTCTAGGCTTGACTCTAAAATGAAATAGAATCTTGGTGAATCTTAAAACTGTTCAAATTATGTTTAGAGCATCTTAAAATTCTTTGCCTCCCAATGTTCAAAATTTATTTTGTGATAGAGATGCTCATCATAGTTACACATTAAGAGGCAATAAAAATAAACATTTGCCCAAGTTTAGAACCACTCTAAAATCTATGTGTATTTCAGTGCGAGGAGTGAAGCTCTGGAATGATTTGGTGGATGAATTAAAAACCTGTCCTAATATAATTCATTTTAAATATTTGTTTAAAAACAATGTTATAAGGAAATATGTAGAGGACAGAGAATGATGCCTTCAGCATGAAGCTAGTGGTGAGAGGGTGTAGAGGCAGAGAGTCTTTGGGCCAGTGTCTTTTGTAAGGGTGTGTGGTGTGTCTGCGTTGTTTTGTTTTGTTTGTCTTATACCAATTGTATAGTAACAATTATTATTCTGTATGTACTGTACAGGAATACTTTTGCTCTTGAATTATTTTGTTTGTATATTGTTTTTGTATGGCATTTTGTGTTGAATGTGAGGGGGTTTGGAATCATATAAGCATTTGCTTCATCCACCTCCTTTTCAAACCATGCACTTGTATAATTTGTCTGTTATGTAGCCTGTTATGTTGATTTGTGAGAAAACTTGAATGCAGGTTTGAAATAAACATTTGAAATTGAAAAATTGAAATTGAAATACAGCTTTAAAAAAAATAAAAATAAAAATATATTTTTTAAATAATTTTCTATTATATTCAATGGGGGGCAAACTGGGGGGAAATGGGTCATATTTATTGCATAAATATTAATTATAAATCATAAAATTCTCAAAACACCCAAAAAGAAAAGAAAAAATATTATAAAAAACAAGTAAAAAAAATTATGATTTTCTTTTAATAAATATGAATCCCACCCTTCCGGCCCATTTGGACCCGAAGGTCCTGAGTGTGACTCTGAAATGAAGGACCCCAGAGGGTAAATAATATGCCCATTTTATATTTTATTGTCACACTTTAATGGGTAAAATAATTTATTTAATAATGAACAAATCAAACACAAACGTGTAAGGCTTTTTATTTGTACACATAACATTGAAACTATGGAGTGTGTTGTGGTTGCTTCATCTGACAGAGAAAGGCTTCTGGCTGCTTTATTTTAAATAAGCACAAGATGGCGCTCTTCTCGACACTCTCGAAGCTTTGAATCTTTTCCCGGAACAGTTAGGGGAAAGGCTCATTGCTTCACGAGGCTTCATTTCCCCATCCCTAGTGTGCAGCTCCGATAGAGTTGCTGTCTGATAGAGATGTGCGCGCAGTTTGGGGCGCTAAAAGAATCGTCCATAACTGACCTGATTGGAGCTCGCTGATTGGCTACAGATTATGTCAAACATTTATATCTTAAATCAGCAATTGGCTAAACTGCTCCAGAGACCCGCCTTTCTGGGGCGATTTCTCCAGCGACCCAGAGCTGATCACGTGCACAGAGCTAGAGGGGACGTTTAGAAAAAACAGACATTTTGAATTTCTATCATATTTTTCACATACACTGTGACAATTCAATATCTCAAACACACAAATATTGACAATTTGTATATAGGGGACAGTGGGGTAAAGTGAGACATTTTTTACATTTGCTCTCCTCTAAGCGAGCTAAACTGATATATCAGTAAAATTTACATATTTCCCATTAATTCAGGATGTTTCCTAGCAATGGAAATTATCAGAATGTATTCAGGACAAAGGGCAGTGAAAATATGATTGTTTTTTAAAAAGTCGTCTTGTGTCTCACTTTACCCCAGCTTAGGGGTAAACTGAGACAGACCAGAGAAATCAAGGGGGTAAAGTGAACCAGCGGGGGGTAAACTGATCCACTTACTTTTTATCAGAGCCCTGGCTCCCTGGAAAGCAAACGACTGGTATCAGTCAGGAGTAAGTATGGGTGTGTTTACGAGGAGAAAAGTGATCTCGACAAATGCATTCAACCTAGGTTGGGGGACTCTTTACGAGGGCAGGCCCGTCTCTGGCCTATGGTCAAGCCTGGAGAAGCGCCTATATATAAACTGTCTAGAGATGAGAGCAGTCGCTCTATCGCTGAAAGCCTTTCTCCCGTACTTAAAAGGCCACCACATCCTGGTCCGGACGGACAACATGGCAGTGGTGTCCTATATAAATCGCTAGGGCGGTCTCAGGTCAAGCAACCTGCACGCCATGGCCAAAAACCTCATCTTATGGGCTCAGCACAACCTGCGCTCCCTAAGGGCGGAACCAGGGTGCGGATATGTTATCCAGAGACAATGTTCCCCCAGGGGAATGGTCTCTTCACCCACAGACGGTTCAGCTAATATTGAGCATCTTCGGCGAGGCAGAGGTCGACCTCTTCGCCTCAGAAGACAACGCTCATTGCCGAATATTTTTCCCAATCGTGCTTGCCCACGATTGGCCGAGCCGCCCGCTGTATGCATTTCCTCCGGTAACGATGTAACCATAGGTCATCGAATGGATCAGGGAGAGCAAGTGCGCAATGCTACTAATAGCACCTCTCTGGAAGACCCAGTCATGATTCTCTGTGCTGGTACAGCTGCTGGAAACAGCCCCATGGCCGTTTCGGCTGAGGAGAGACCTCACGCAGCCAAACCGATTAATCTGCCATCCCCGTCCCGACTTGTGGGCCCTTTGTGTATTGCCCCTCAACGGATAGCCGGGTGTCTCCCGGAAAGGGTGCTGAAAATGATCACTGAGGCAAGAACGAGCCGTCAACTAGACGCCTCTACGGTCAGAAATGGGTGGTATTTTCTGGCTGGTGCCCTGGACCCCTATTTGTGCGAAGTATTGAGTATACTCGCCTTCTTACAAGGGCGTTTGGACGTGGGTCGTACCCTCTCCACGTTCAAAGTGTATGTGGCTTTGATCAGGGGATCGCTTCAGTCGACTACCTTTGGCTGAATTGGCTCGGCTTAGGCCACACCCATTCTGGAGGGCTCTGACACGCCAGGGTGCGAGGCAGCCTTATTGGTTCTTGCGTCTGAGCCGCCTCGCCATAGGTTTGTGCAGTTGCCGCAGCACATCCAATGACTGCACTAGCCATTCATCTGTGTCTGCTGTGCAGCTGCACTGCATTTTACAAATTTTGGCTTCAATATTCCACATTTTTAAAACAGGGCTCCTCCTCCTCAATATCTTGTCAATATCTTGTCAGGCTTGTCAATATTTCTATCCCTTGCAGCTGCTCTTATAGACTTCTTACCATCCTTGACCTCAGCGGCTGCACTCTCCATCTCCTCAAGGGGTGTTTTGCCCCAGGTTGTCTTCCTGGTGTATTACCTTGGCATGATGGCTTTTCTACAATGTTTATGACATAAAAAAATAAAACATATGTAATTTAATATTACATTAAAATATGTTTAAGACTAAACTTAACTTGTGCCTCATGTCTCACTTTACCCCACAGCATTTGTCTCACTTTACCCCACTGCCACATTTTAGAAAAAAACGATCCCTCTTAATAATTCAGGATACTCTTCAGCTGGCATCATCACATGGTTTTATATGTTAATAGTTCATCAACATGTATGATATAAGTTTTTCTAGCTGAATCAATTTGCTTTGGCACAACAGTTGATTAAGTTGACAGCAAGAAAAAATACTTTTACATGCAAAAAAAATATTTTTGTGAAAAAAACATGCTTATCACAGCATCATGAGGTCCTCTCCTTCATGGCCAAGGGGAAATGGGATGGGCTTGAAAACATAATGGTCACATGACCACAAATGTGTTCCGTTGACTAGATACAGGGGGTTTCTCACATTACCCGATGTCTCACATTACCCCGCTCTCCCCTATATGTATATATATACATATATATTATTTACTTACTTATAAATAAATAAATAATTTATTTTTTATTTGTATTTATTTATTATACAGGGGGGGGGGGGGGGGATGGCGCCCTAGCGCCCTCTATTGGCCAGCCTTCCCTGTACCGGAACAGTTTACATGCCGCTGAGATGAGATTCCTTTGTCAAACAGACTTACGCTTTAATGCTGAAATTACTGATACCATTTGAAAATCTAAGACTCTTTCACTTACAGTAGAGATGTCAATTCCTGCTATTGTTTTATGCGCATTTAAACAAGCCAGCAACTGGTGATCAAAATGCGTATCGCCTGTCGTGTCCCATTTGGATTGGAATGATCAAATGCACACTTTTAGGTTAATGGTAGTTTAAACGAAGGGGCGCTAGGTCATGTTAGTTTACCCAGCTCAGGTGGTTTGCTTACCAGCTGGCGTCAGGATGACGTATGCCCTATTTAGAGTTAGTGTTTCCTGTAACAAGTCATTGTCATGGAAACTATTGTGCAGCTGTGCCAATTCAACCAGCAGGTGGCAAATGTCTGTATGTTTCAAAAAGCAGTGCATAGTCTGTGAGCATGTGAGGCTTACACATGTATTTAAGATTTTCTTTAAATCAGTAAAATTTAGAGATGAACCGACTGATCGGCTGGTGATTTTCACGTGATCGGCCATGACCGGCGAACGGCTGGTCAGTCTGACATGCGATTTTATGCTGGTCAAATGCATTCGGGCGCCACATGAATATCGCGCAACATCAGTATCACACGTGCACAAGAAATGCACATGTAGGGAACCTTGTAAATTATGGCCGTATCACACAGCAAGCAGCACGTTTGTTTTCTTTCGGTGTGCATGTTGTTAATTATGGAAGCTTGTTTTCGCCACTAAATAAATAAATAATAATAGCGACTTCTCACAATTCTGACTTTTTTTCCTCACAATTGCGAGTTTACATCTCGCAATTCTGACTTTATTTCTCAGAATTGCAAGATATAAAGTCAGAATTGCGTGAAATAAAGTCGCAATTGCATGTTATAAAGTCAGAATTGCGAGACAAAGTCAGAATTACGTGATATAAAGTCGCAATTGCGTGTTATAAAGTCAGAATTGCGAGATATAAACTCGCAATTGTGAGTTATAAAGTCCAATTCTATGGGGGAAAAAAATACTTGACTTTTCCTCTCAGAATAGTTTCTCACAATTCTGACTTTGTAACACGCAATTGCGACTTTATATTTCACAATTCTGACTTTATATCTCGCAATTCTGAGAAATAAAGTCAGAATTGTGAGATAAAAAGTCGCAATTACCTTTTTTATTTTTCATTCTGTGGCGGAAACAAGCTTCCATAGTTAATCAATGAGTGCATTCACAGCAGCGTTGCGTGATCAACGGTGAAGCGGGATTTCAGAGTAGGCTATGTCAGAAAAGAAAATGAAGACTCAAAAATATGAATAGAAAATTTACCTATTTAAACTTGTTTTTATTATTTCCCAATCCTCGAGCTTACCTCTCTGCACCATGCACAAGCGTTGACAGTGAGCGCTTGTTTAGTCTGGCTGGACATATGGCAGAGGGAGAAGAAACAGACTATCTAGTGCATCGGTTCCCAACAGGGGGGTTGCTCAGGTTGCCCGGGCAACTGCACATATGACGTTCTCGACTCAGGTTGCCCTTCCGAGGAAAAAAATAAAAAAAAAAAATCGTACAATGGATGCAGAATTTCACGTAGGCCTAGATAAAAAAAAAAAAAAAAAAAATCCCAAAGCCTCATTCACTTCCATTCGGGCACCGAAAGTGAAAGTCAGTAAGGGAAGGGAAAACAGTTTACCTGGCTGCAGCGCTGCACGCGACCGGTGCGTAAGGCCCCGCAAATTACTTAAGGCCCCGCCTCCATCTCGTGTCATAGCGCGTCAATTAATGTGTACAACACAGTGGCGGTACTAGACCATTTCAACTGGGAGGGCCAAGCTGGGGCCAGTTTTACTGTTAGAGGGGCCAGTTCCCTTTCAGTCGATAACGTCGGACGTAGTCGACGCGACTGAAATGGGATCACGCTAGGGAGCCTATCATCTTCGAGTACTATTGAACGAGCCAATGTAATTGGCGTGCGTGATTCGCATCACACACTCCGCCCCCGCGGCGCGGGTATAAATACGGAAGTGGATGCACGCACTAGTTGCCTTTCGCTTCGGAGCCGATCGTTTGATGTCTCTGAGAGTGCTGTTGTCTACAACGAGCGAGTGTGTCGGTGTTCTTCAGGAAGACTCTCCCAGTGCTGGTGTTCTACAGCGCGAGTGCAGCGGTGATCGCGAGCTTTGAGCTCTCAACTGCTGTTTTAACAGCAACAAATTTCTAAATGTTTGTGTGTGTTGATGGCTGGTTAGAGGGCGGAAAAGTGAGTGCTTCACTGTTTCAGTTCTCTGTTCAGTGTTGCCGCGGTCATTTCCCTGTGTGCTCCGGCACTGGTGACGGTCCTATTTTCTGAAAGAGCAACACGGGTGCGTTTGCGTCTTTTTCAAGATGTCATTCCGCCCGTGCGTTTCTGGGTGCGGTCGTTCCCTGTCTCTCTCTGATGGTCACAACTGTTGTGTCACGTGTTTGGCTTACAGCACGCTGAGACAGCTTTTGTGGACAGCTCATGTTTTCACTGTGGGAACATGACTGTCGCAGTGTTGAGGGCGAGACTCGCCTTCGTTCGCGGAGAGCGAGTCCCCATTACCATGCCCCACCCTCGGGTGCTGTGTGAGATGGGTGACCGGAGGATAGTGTTGGATGTCCCGCCCGGTAACCATTCCCTGTGGGCTCCTCACTCCTCCCTTCCACTGCAACCACTGGAGCCTCCTGTGTTGTCTGCTGGTCCATCTGTAATGGGTGGGCCAGCGGTTTCACTCGGGGCTCCCCTGGAGGACAGGACGCCGATTGCAGCATCAGAGGGTGAGCTGACTTCTGGAGATGATGACTCGGCTGCATTGTCTCCCTCCGGGAGTTCAATGTTGCCCGAGCCGGATCCAGAATTATCAGCTATGCTGAAACGGGCCGCCGAGGCTGCCGGGCTCGAGTGGAACCTCCACCGTGTCCCGTTCAGTCTCGGTTGGAATCTGGAGTTTGGTATCTTGGGGCGGGCCGCGCTGGTTCTCAGCTCGCCGCCCCAGTGCCTTTCTTTCCCGAAATGCATGGAGAGCTTATCAGGTGGTGAACAGCATCTTTCTCTGCCAGAAACTGCCTGAATAGCTTTTCCCCCTCATTACCCTTGATGGAGGAACGGTGAAGGGTTGCGAGGTGTCCCTCCATTGGAGCGGTCTGTCGACACAGGTGCACCTGTGTCCGGCGGCCGCTGCCTTTTGGGGGGATCCTCGTCTCCCCCCTAAGGCCTGTGAGTTTCGTCCGTTCCGACGGGCAGAGCTTACAAAGCCTGTGGGCAAGCCCCTTCCTCTTGCGTGCCATGGCGTTGCTGCAGGCTAGGGCACCCATGGCATGCACGAGGGTAATCCAGACCGTGCGCTCATAGGTGAGCACCGCACTGCATCCGACCTCACCCTCCGGGGTACGGGTGTCGTAGCGTGCGTGATCGGTCTGGCGATGTGCACCTTGGTGGTCCAGTAGCGCCTTCGTTGGCTCAGCCTGGTTGGTATGGCGGATGCGGACAAGGTTCGGTTCCTGGTCTCCCCAATTTCCCAGGTTGGGCTGGTCGGCGACGCGGTGGAGAACTGCATCAAACAGTTCTCTGCCGCTCAAGCGCAGACGGAGGTCATCCGGCACATCCTGCCCCGGTGGCCAGCTGCTGCCTCCACCCGCCGCCGGTGGCAGCTCCTCCGCCTGCTCGTCGCCGTGGGCGTTCTCCGGCCGCCGCTCCTGCTGGCCCTCCGCAGCAGCCTCCACCCAGGCCTCAGCAGGGAGCCGGCCGCAGTAGAGACGCCCAGCCCGCTCCAGGCGCTGCCAAGCCAGGTGGCAAGCGACAGCGAAAGCATTCCGGAGCGGGCCGCCCAGGAATGGATGAGATGCTCTTGGAGTGGCACGATCACTCCCTCCCCCCGGGTGAGGGCCGGGTGGAGCCTTTGTTTGTGTGTGTGTCTGTTCCGCCGCTGGCTCCCTAAAAAAAAAAAAAAAAAAGCGGAGCAAGCGGTACCCACACTTCAAAGAGAGAGCAATTTCATCTGTTCCTGGGTCCCAAGAGGGCCAGGCTGGCGGGTGTGACCCTGTATAGCCTTACACCCCTCAGCTCCCCCTTGGTCGCCAGCAGGCAGCTTGGTGCGTTCGAGGACCCGGTCATCCGCCTTCTCACGCGCCCCCTGCCGCTTGTGGAGACAGGTAAGTGTTGCACAGCACACTAACACCACTCTCTCTACTTTGCTGCCCCACCTCAGGCTCGGCTACCCCGCTCAAGTCAGTGATAGTCATCACATTAGGTGTTGAGCAGACGTGCTCCTGAAAATTCAGTGATATTCATCACACCGAGTGTTGAGCAGTGCTCCTGACTTGTGCGTGCTTATCTTATCCTGCTGGCGAAGGATTTGATATAGCCGCTCTTCCAGCCGGTACGAAGGCCAGTTGTAAACTCGTTCTTCGTGCTACTAGGTGGTGGGTCGTGACCATCTTGGCCCAAGATTGGTCTGCAGCTTTGACCTGAAAGACATGTGCTTCAGATCTCTACCTCCCGCACCGCAGGCCATCCTGTGTGTTGCGTCTAAGGGTGGAGTATCAGTACAGTGTCCTTCCCCTCGAGTGCTCCAGAGCCCGTTGGGTCTTCAGGTCAACTGGAAGAGAGTAATCTCGCCCACGGGCTGAGTATCTCTTTTCTAGTTTTGGAGAGGTACTCGGTCCAACATGTCTCTCCAATGAGAATGTGTTCAGCTGGTGTTGAAGTGAGAAAGGGTCCCACTGAAAGAACTTTCAGAGGCTCCTGGGGTATATGGTAGTCGCAGCCTTTGGCTCCCTCCATATGTGACCGCTTCAGCGCTAGCTTCACGATCGAGTCCCGAGGTGACCGTGGCAGAGCAGCTCACCCTGTGTGACTATAGTTCATCCCGGTCTGCTGCCAAACCCTCTTCAACAGAGCGGCCATGTACAAAGGGCGTGTTTTAACGGGGGCCTGGGCGACCCCCGACTACACGGGCATTAGTGCCTCGAGTTGTTAGACATTGCGACCGTTGCGCAAGCTTCCCCTGCATGTCACAAACTCACCCGTCACCTCCTCCTTGGAGTCAGACGCTTCTGAGGGCGCCTTATTCCACTCCTCCCGCTTACTCAATCGTGCCGCCATCGAGCCTCACGACAGTTATAGCCAGGGCAATTGGAGACTCCATCCCCTGGGTCCGGCTGGGTCATGACCATTCCGGGGCCGCTCAGTTTCCGCCAGTGTTTGGGTAAACCGAGCGGACTACCCTTGGACAAACACTGGGACTCAGCGGCCCCAGGGGCCCGCAGAAATGCGTTTAACCCCAGTGAGCCTTCTAAAAGTGACTGCGACTCATGGTCGCCTTGCGCCTGCAAGTCAGTGAAATCATCACTCTTCATGTTGAGCAGATTTGCTCCTGAAACTCAGTGAAGTTCATCGCACTCTGGTGTTGAGCAGCAATGCTCCTGTAGCTCAGTGAGTCCATCACAGGTAGCTCAGTGAATTCATCACACGCAGTGCTGAGCAGAAATGCTCCTGGTGCTCAGTGAAGTTCCTCGCACTCAAGTGTTGAGCAGAAATGCTCCTGAAGCTCAGTGAGTTTATCACACTCAGGTGTTGAGCAGTAATGCTCCTGAAGCTCAGTGAACTTGTCACACTCAAGTGCTGAGCAGAAATGCTCCTGTCGCTCAGTGAGGTTCTTCGTACTCAAGTGTTGAGCAGAAATGCTCCTGAAGCTCGGTGAGTTTATCACACTCAGGTGTTGAGCAGGAATGCTCCTGAAGCTCAGTGAACTTGTCACACCCAAGTGCTGAGCAGAAAATGCTCCTGAGCCCAGTGATCTTCACAGGTTGTGTTGAGCAATGCTCCTGTCTTTTGCGCCCGTCACTTGCACCTACGTGCCATGTCAGGAGAGGAACAGGTCTTCATAGTTGCCCCTCATTGGCCCAACTAGACCTGGTTCCCTTCAACAGCCTTCCTGACTTCCCCTGGAAACTCTTTCGGGGACGGGGCACGATGGCACACGCGTTCTTCCCCCGGAGATTCCGGGCGGTCTTACATCTGAACGCGGAGGTTCAGGTGGCTATCACAAGAACATGTGTTAGTTACCATCACTTCTGCGAGCACCCCCTAGAATTGGGTAGCGTGCTTACGCCTTTAGAAGTGGAACCTAGTCGTTGAGTGCGTCTTCTCCCCTGAGGAGATCCTGAAAGCTTTCGATCACTTCAGTGCTCTCTTTCCTGCAAAATGGGTTGCAGTAGGCTGTTTTCCTAAATCACCCTCAAAATGATGTTGCCTCGGTGTTTAAACGACGCTCATCGTGTTGCAGAAGTATGCAGAAGCACGTTCTGATCGTCAGGTTCCTGAGGAGCAAGGTCTTGTAAATCCTTGTGTCCCTCTTTATCCTCTTGGGCCTTGTCCCTGGTGCGACTGCACTGCAGAGACCGCCCCTGAGCCACTGCAGGTAGTGAGTTAAAAATTCTGTTATATCAGTTCTCCTGCTCGCGTGGTCTCTACTAGAGGGTAGGGACTTGCTCGCTTTCGGTCAACGTATTGTGCCTGGAGTCTGGGCCGGCTAACTCTCACAAGCTGAGACCCCGGCTCGGATTGTGCCCAAGGTTCCTACCTCTCCCGTAATAGGAGCAGGTGGTTACCTCTCCCGTAATAGGAGCAGGTGGTGAGCCTGCAAGCGCTGCCCTGGAGGAGGCAGATCCAGCCCTGGCTTCTCTGTCCGATTCGCTTGGACGTGTACAGAATGCAAGTCATAGACCTCAGACCAGCTCTTCAAATATCTGTTGGAATTCAGCAGAGAGGGAAGGCTGTTTCCATGCAAAGTTGCACTTAGTGCTTGCCTTCATTTCGGCAAAGATCCGAGATGCAACATGTCCACTTAGGTGTTGAGCTCCTCTATGATGAGTGTAAAGTGCTCCGCCTGGGCGTTGACGATATACTTTGCTAAACAGATTCTAGAGTTGGGGGCTGGACGACACCTAGTTGAACCGCTGCTTCCCGTGGGCTCCCTTCTCATGAAGCCAGTTTCACCGTAAGCCCGGTTCAAGTGTCGGCTTGCGGCGCCATTCCCCTCCTATGGACTGGATACGTGCGCCTTTCTACTCCAGTTGAGTTCCCTTAAAATTGAACCCTGTTGAGTTCCTCCACACCCCTCCGACGTCGGACGTGCGGAACGTCTGGTGTTAGGCCTACCACTCGTAAGCAGTGTGGAACCTGTGTTAGGCTGGGTCCATATGTTGCGGTCCCTTCGGTGACCCCATATGTGTATTCTTCCACGATACGGCTCCCTGCGGTGAGCCCGTGTCTTCCCTCGGCAGAGTCTCTCTGCCGTCACTGTCCGGTGTGTCTCCCCCCGTCTTAGGCTGGAGCCACCCCAGTGACATTCCATATGTTAGACTGCCCGGTTTCCGCCCAGTTCATATGTGTATTCTCCACATTTCCTCCCTCGGGTTGGATGTGGCTTCCGCAGCGTCCCTTCCTTCCAACGTACGGGGAACGCTTTCCCAGTGGTCCTGTAGGAACAGCAGTGACTTCCCTGGCCTAAGCCCTGTCCTTCCCCGCCTTAAGTTTGCGGGGGCATCAGGAGGCTTTGGTTTAGGCACTGGAAGGTGGCAGCGTTAGTGGCGTGTTCAATGGTTGATCCCATTTCAGTCGCGTCGACTACGTCCGACGTTATCGACTGAAAGGGAACGTCCTGGTTGCGTATGCAACCCACCGTTCCCTGAAGGAGGGAACGGAGGACGTAGTCCCCTTGCCACTACCGCTGGACCACCGCTGACCCCGGGTTACTCTCGGCTCCTCAGCGAAAAGCAACTAGTGCGTGCATCCACTTCCGTATTTATACCCACGCCGCGGGGGCGGAGTGTGTGATGCGAATCACGCACGCCAATTACATTGGCTCGTTCAATAGTACTCGAAGATGATAGGCTCCCTAGCGTGATCCCATTTCAGTCGCGTCGACTACGTCCTCCGTTCCCTCCTTCAGGGAACGGTGGGTTGCATACGCAAACAGGACGTTACATTTAGACCTTATTGTTGTCATATCATTTTCTGCACTGCACTGCAGGCATTAACAGGCAAAATACCATGTTTATAATCATTCAACAATGCATTTCCATTATATTTTTACATTTGCATTAAATATTCAGTTTTAGTCACAGTAACTGTAATTGACATGATGTCCTTCTTTCTCTTCATTTTGGTGAGAACTATAGAGCAAAAGCAATGGGGACCAAGAAGTGTATTAATTCATTTACTGAAAATAACTGACTTGCTAGGTAACTACCTAACTAAACGGTAACTAATCGTTTACAGGGTTCCTGCACACTTTTTAAAGTCAAATTTAAGGCTTTTTAAGACCTAAAGAAATCCAAATTCATACCGTACAATAGGGGTGTGAAATATTGACAAAAATATATCTCAATATTTTCAATGTTTTGTTGATAATTAGATGATATTTTACTGATTGTGTTTTTGTGCTGGTGCCATGGCTGGTTAGGCCTGTTGTTGACAGCAGACTCACAAAGATATTCATATTTTTTAATATTCTATGCAGTGGTCAGTTAACAGCAGGGACTGAAATTAATTTTTTTATTAATTTTTTATTCATTTAATTTGCCACCTTAAATTAATTTCCAGGGGCATTTTCACCTATATATGGACATTCTTTCTAAACTTATTTAGAGTTATGAATCACCGTTTATGTCAAATACTAACATTCAAATTATACAGTAATTATACTTATTTATACAATAATACTTAATTATACAATAATTATACAGTACCACTGTTACCAGTCAAATTAAATAATTTAATCTAAATCCATCTTTGCAGTGCAGTCTAGAGGTGACACAGAAGCGGCATTAATATATTTACACTCCATTTATAATTGCATAAATAAAGCTATGAGATTTTTTTTAAATCAATATTTAAATATGAAATGATTTCTAATTTTAATGTTTTAATTAAAGGGTACTTTAAATATGAAACTTAAACCGCCAGTAGGCGGCGGCAAGTCACGGTCTTAATAAATGAGTTGAGGGATTCATTCATTCAACCGATTTGTTAAAAGGGCTGATTCATTCGGGAAAGGAGCAAGTGATTCCTTCAAAACGCGGATTTCAGTCAATAAATCATCGCTGTCTGTTGCATTGAGACTCTGCTACGGTTTCATTTTGAAATTCTAGTCGGCGAAATAAATGGAAAACAAACAATTTTGACAATATTGTGTCTAAAAAGTAACTCCCAATGTTAACTTATTGTTAATTTAACTGTTGTATAACATCAATATCACAGTTGCAATTGTGCACGGGAAAACGGCACTCTTGCTGATCTGATATTCTAATATAAGAACATAATATGATATAAACATAAGACATAAACTAATTTGGGGACATAGCCTACCTATGAACCGCACACAGCAGTGAAATGACGATAGACAAATAGGATGTCAGCTCACAGTGCCTCGTATACAGTTAAAACATCGATTACAATATCATAATAGACAATACACATCGCACACCCGATACGCACATAAAGAATGAACTTGCAACTGAACTGACATTTACCAGCTTTCTCCTTCTCTCCTCTCTCGCGTGCAGGAGACAGACGTTATTCTGCCGTTATTCTGCGTTATTCCCGCGTATGTGATGCGAATTGTCACGTGAACAAGCAAATCCAAAAAGATAGAATAATAAAAAAAATTATACGCATACAACGATAACAACGATAGCAAAAAAACAGTTTTGTAAAAATATTTCACACTCCACATTTAGGGAGGCCACAAGGGGGGCCAAGCTTGTTGTCACAGGGGCACGGGCCCCCCTGGCCCCCCTCTAGAACCGCCACTGGTATAACATACATGACAAAATGAAGCGAAACTATCCTTCTGGTCACGAATCCTAATGACAAAGATTAATTAATGATATTAAGAAAAGGATCCATGATCTCTGGAAGCATCTCTTTCAAGAGCTTAATTTGTATAGGGTCTAACATACATGTTGTTGATGTAGATGATTTAACTAGTCTAGACAATTTATCCTCTCCTGGAGACTACAATGCACTGGCTTATTCGATACCGTAGTAGACGGTTACATAGTTATAATTTTCTCTCTAATATTATCAATCTTGTAAGTAAAGAAGTTTAAAAACTCATTACTGCTGTGCTGTTTGGATATGTCTGGGGTTCAAGCTTTATTTCTCATATAATTTAGCCACTGTTTTAAATAAATACCTTGGGTTGTGTTTGTTTTTTTCTAAGAGGGTTGAAAAATTAGCAGATCTTGCGGTTTTTAAGGCCTTTCTGCACGCAATCGTGCTCTCTCTCCACGACATGCAAAAAAACTGTAGTTTTATTTTCTACCAGTTGCGCTCCATTTTTTTTGGCTGCTCCCTTAAGGGCCAGAGTGTGCTTGTTGTACCACGGCGTTGGACTATTTTCTTTAATCTTCTCTAAGCGCAAAGGACCAACTGTGTCTAAAGTGCTGGAAAAGAGAGTCTCAATCATTTCTGTTGCAACATCAAGTTCTTCTAAGCTACCTGGGATGCTGACTAGATGAAACTGACCAGGAAGATTATTTATAAAGCAGTGGCAGAAGTGATGGTTCTACCATATTTATAACACAGAGTCGGCTTTGCAACCTTGGCTAAATTAAGTTTACATGAGATTCAATAATAATCTGAGATGTCATCGATCTGCTGCAGAATTTCAACGGCATCAACATTGATTCCACGTGACAATATTAGATTCTAAAGTATTATTACGACAATGAGTAGGTCCTGACACGTTTTGTCTAACTCCAATAGAGTTTAGAATGTCTGTAGTAGTAGTAACCCTTTATTGTCACATAGTAACAAGTACCAGTGAAATTGGCCATCAATCTGTCCATACAAACATACAATATGACGGGGTAGACAGGACAGGAAGACAGGGAATTGAGGAAAAATACAGCATGACATGAGGAGAGGTGAGGAGAAAAAAAGGCAACCCCTGAACTATTCTCCTGTAAGGAGTACAGTGTGGGAATAGGAAAAAAAAACACCTCAGCAACATGAGCACATAATCAGTACACTCTACAACATGAACAAGACTTGCAACAGGGGTGGGGAGTGGGGGATGGAGGTAGCCCAGCACAGGCAAGCAGCCATCCAGTCCTGCAGCCATTCTCGGCGCTGGTCACAGACCCACCTGTCAGACTGGGGGTACAAAGCGGCGAAGGCGAGGGATGGGGTGTGGGGTGGATGCATATCTGTGTATATGTAAGTTCATGTGTGTGTAGGCCTGGAGAGAGTCGCTAAGCCAGCACCATAATCTTAGTGCCTCAGTCCGCAGGATTGTCATAGCGATACACAGCAAGTTACCATGGAGACAACCTTGATCAGGTCCCATACAGAGTCAACAATCACCAGGTGTCTGGGGAGTCGGGATAGGAACGCAAGAGCGGCTCACTGCAGTGCTCTTCCGGGAGAGTTGTTGTTCCAACAGCGGCCTTGGCCAAGGCCAATGCTGGTTGGGGGGTGCCGAAACAGATAAGATTGGGATTGTTTGGTCTTCGGGCGAGTAGCCACATTAAATTTACACAGGCTATTCTCCTGGTCCATTTTGGTCTCTGAAACGATCCAATTGCCTTTCCAAAGCTGTGAGCTTCTCCATGATGTTATCCATATTGTGGTTCATAGACACAGTCTGAGTGCTTACAGCTCTGAACACCAATTCAATCATGACGGGCAGCCTTGTGGCGCTTTGGACAGCTGTCACCGTCTTCTTAATTCCTAGATAAACCAGGGCAATGCCTAATCCAATCAGCAGAAGACCTGTTATCATGGTGCCGAATAGGTAGATATCTTCCTCCACGTAAAGAGCCGCCAGACACACGACCTGCCACCTCTCCCACGCGTCCATTGTGTAGCCAGCTGCGAACGTTCCGGCAGGGCAGTCAGGTTCCCCCGAACCCAAGCTTCTCGTAGAGAAGATGGTGTCAATTGCGTTGAGAGACCAGTTGATCAAATCCATAATTTCTTAGTTTGGGGAGCAGTGCAGCGAGAGTTTCTCAAAGTACAAGATAGTAGACTAGACGTGACGAGAGAAGCAAAGCAGGAGAGGTAAGGGGAGGGAGAGGGAGAGAAAATGCGACTGCCTTCATTGAGAGCAAAAGGAGAAAAACAAATATGCTGTAAATGCTAATGCCAATGTGCCTTTTTCATTATCTACATGGATATTAAAATCACCAACAGTTAGGACTTTATCTGCAGCCAGTAATAATTCTCATAGAAAATCAGCAAATTCTTTGATAAAATCTGAATGGTGCCCTGGTGGCCTGTATACAGTAGCCAGCACAAATGTCAAATGGGATTTATCACTTACACTATATAACGTTACAGAAAGCACCATCACTTCAAAAGAACTTTATTTGAAACTAGACTTCTGAGTAACACTGAAGATTTTGCTATAAATTGCAGCAATACCTCCCCCTTTTCCTTTTAAACGGGCCTCATGTTTATAGCAGTAATCTTGGGGGGTGGACTCATTAAGTAATGTAATTGTCTGGTTTTACCCAAGATTCTGTCAAACACAGCACATCTAGGTTATGGTCTGTAATCATACCATTAACAATAAGTGCTTTTGAAGAAAGGGATTGAATATTCAGCAACCCAAGCTTTATCGTTTGTTCATCTGCATTATATTTGTTTTTTATTTGTTGAACATCAGTAAAAATTTTACCCTTAAATGGGTTTGGGAGTTTTTTAGTATTTCCTTGTTCGGTGAACAGACACAGTCTCTATGTGATGATATCTAGGTGAAAGAGTCTCTATGTGATGGGATTTATCTGACCTCAGTGACTTGAGACAGCTAGCAGACGGTCGGTTTAGCCAGTCTATCTGCTTCCTGACCTAAGCCCTAGATTGTCACGTTTGATCTCTAAGACTATGGGCCCTATTTTAACGATCTGAAACGCAAGTATCAAATGCAAAACAGTCAAACGCAAAACACAAAGTAACTTTGTGAGCGGATCTCGGCGGGATAAATGACTCTTGCGCCCGATGCAAATCTAAAATGGGTTGGTGTGAAGTAGCTACATTACTCATAGGTGTGGTTTGGGCATAACGTTAAATAAACCAGAGCATCATCTCACATACAAATCTAAAATGGGTTGGTGTGAAGTAGCTACATTACTCATAGGTGTGCGCGCTTGTTCCATGGCCTGAATAATTTAGGTAAATGTGTAACCTAGATTTATGCCTAGTTTTTCACATCTTCATGGATACCACAGTGACTTCCCTCGTGTGGTAATACTTTTTCCTTATGTATGGATTGCAAAAATGGGAACTGCTGCATTTGTGTAGATGAGAGAAGCAAATGGTATGCACGTTGTGCACACGCTACATTATGGCCAAGCATGCGCCCTTAAAATAGCATCTGAATAACGCGCCACTGAATTTAGACTAGGTTTTTCCAGGTCTGTAGCAGAATAGTTTTCTGAAACTGCAAAATAGCTCCGGGGATGTTTGCACTGGAACACGCCGCCTCTTTTCGCTGAAACGCGCCCGGGAGCACAAGTTCATTCCATAATTTACCGACGTGCGTCTGTGGAGGGCAAAGTCTGCTGTGCGTTGGGTGTGTAAAATAGGAATGATACACGCATCGGTGTACAAAGTCAATTGCGCTGGTTGCAAGATAGGGCCCTATGTGTCATATTACTAGATAGAAGAGCAGCACCATCCTGGGAGGGATGAATATCTCTTTTCAACAGGTCAGGTCTGCCCCAAAAATCACTCCTTTGAACAGGAAGGGGGCCAGAGCAAATTACAGTGCCTGGCATCGCACTTGCAAGTTCACACACCTCTTTAATGTTCATTTTAGTGATCTCCGACTGGGGAAGTGTTGAAATGTGACATGAATTGCAAGTGACAATAATAGGAGAAGACATGAATCACCGTGTTTGTTGGTCAACTCACCACAGTTGTTGGCCAACTCACCACAGTTGTTGATGGACTTGAAAATGCACCAACAAAAAATACGGCAAACACGGATGGCAGATAAACAGGCTAGTGGGAGGCGAGCGATTTTGCGAGCGATAGTGATTTAGATTAAAGGTAGCGAAGTCAGATCAATGTGACAGACAAAATTAGATAATATCAGTTATCTGGTTGATGAGACGGTATATTTAGCGATATAAACAACAAGGAATGATAGTAAATAGAGATTCAAAACGGAAAGCTATACGGAGCTTACAGATGCAAACCACACGCAGCAAGACACAAGACAGCGAGGCAGACCGGAGCAATCGATGCACAAAACACATGTCAGCTAATGCGATCATAAAACAAATTAACAGCAAATAATCTCAAAACTGCCTAAGTTTATCGAATGAAATGTCGAACCGAAGCTTTTATGAACTCTGTCTACTCCGTCTGTGTTTTGATCATCATTGTGAATCCCATCCGGACGTAGTCTTTGACAAACATTTAATTTTCTCAGCTTTTTGTTTAAATGAAACTTTTTTAAATGAAACTTCAACATTCAAGTATTGATAAAAAAAGATGCATGAAGCTAGAAAAAAATGTTTTTAAAAGGGAAAGGGTTAAAGTACAGTTAAATGTATATTTCAAATATAAATAATACCTAAATAGGAACATAGTAGTATACTTGAAGTGCAAACATAATATATAGAAAACTATAAGTACGATCTTATGTTCAATTAAAATTTACAAGTATACTTGCAGCATAAAACTACTAAACTAGTAGTTTACTGAGGCCCCATCCACACTACTACGTTTTAGTTTAGAAACGGAGACCTTTTGCTACGTTTGCACCTCCCGTCCAGACCAAAACGGCAAAAACGAAGACCTAAATTGGAGAAGTTTAGAAACGCTGCCGACCCCGTATTGCGTTTTGACTCTCTTGAGGGCGTTTTAGTGAAGACGGGTCAAAACGGAGGACTTTAGCAACGATGCAGAGGCTCACGCTCGGCTCTCTGATTGGGTGTCATACAACGGAAGAAAACATACAACAACATTCTGGACTACCAGTTACATTAGTGCAAGTACATTCTGCATTTTACACTGCTACAACTGAGCCTGGGTTCTCCAAAGGTTTTTTTCTCCATTCTGTCACCTGATGGAGTTTTGGTTCCTTGCCACTGTTGCCTTTCTTCGCCTTTCTTCACCTTTGTCGCCATTGGCTTTTGGCTTGCTTAGTTGGGGATATTTAATTTTGTATTTAACAATACTATTACAACATTGTTTTCCTGTTATCTCTGTAAAGCTGCTTTGAAACAATCTGTATTGTCAAAAGCGCTATATAAATAAAGGTGACTTGACTTGACTATAACTGCCTACATCCGCCGGAGGCAAGCTATTATTCGAGCGATCTGTGACAATTCCCGTGTGCAGCGGCGGTATCGAGCGTACATGGAGTGTCGGTTTTGGGTTAAGCCGGGAAGAACCAGACCATGGTGGGATAATTTTACCAGTGAAGCTGTGGTTCCTATGGTGTGAAAACTTTTGAATGTCCAGATCGGCACTTATCAACCTCAGCGAAATCTGAGGAATAGTCAATCTGTTTCCTGTTTACACTGGCATGCCCAGTGTAGGTGAATGGTCACGTGATCCACGTTTTCAGTCGTTTTAATGTGAACGGAGATCAATTCTAATACACAGCTAAAACGCTAGTGTGGACAGAGATCGTATTCATTTCAATTCTCCTTTTCCAAACTTAAACGCAGTAGTGTGGATGGGGCCTGAGAGTATACTTCAAAGTGTACTTTCATAAACAAAAAAAAAATTGCATTTGACTAGTAAACTGTCAGTAAACCGATAAGTTCACTTGTAATATAGTTGCAGTACAAATGAAAAAGTAGTTGTAAACTAGTTGTTTACTGTTACACTTAAAAGTATACATTTATAAACTAAAAAGTGGGCATATTGAATCCCAAGTATTGAAACTACTAGTATCTAGTATCTACTACTAGTATCTAGTACACGTCAATATTGAATCATCTAATACATTGATATTAGCATACTACATAAAGTGTACTTAATAAAATGAACTTAAAATATACTTTTTTTTGTAAGGGTACCCAACCATACCAAGGAATATTGATGATACTGGGACAAACGATATAGAGAGTGGTGATGGTTCGCAGGTTCCACAGCAGATCAGTTGATGGGTTCAAGAGGAAAGATGAGCAAAAACAAAACACGAATACCAGCGGGTAGCGGCAGCACAACCATGCCTAGTGTTCTCACGCAAACCGGAAAGTGACTGGGATATATGTACCAAGTGACTCTGAATGTGGCGTTGTTGTTGGTGCCAGACAGGCTGGTCTGAGTATTTCAGAAACTGCTGATCTATTGGGATTTTCACACACTATGGGTGAAAATGCCTTGTTGATGCCAGAGGTCAGAGGAGAATGGCTAGACTGGTTTGAGCTGATAGAAAGGCAACAGTAACTTAAATAACCACTCGTTACAACCCAGGTATGCAGAAGAGCTGAACGCACAACACGTCAATCCTTGAAGCAGATGGGCTACAGCAGCAGAAGACAATACCAAGTGCTCCTCTTGTCAGCAAAGAACAGGAAACTAAGGCTACAATTCACACGGGCTTACCAAAATTGGACAATTGAAGATTGGAAAAATGTTCCCTGGTCTGATGAGTCTCGATTTCTGCTGCAAAATACAGATTGTAGGGTCAGAATTTGGCCTAAACAACATGAAAGCATTTGTCCTGCCTTGTATAAATGGTTCAGACTGGTGTTGGTGGTGTAATGGTGTGGGGGATATTTCCTTAGCACACTTTAGGCATTTAGTACCAAGTGAGCTTGGCACTAAGCATTAAACACCAAAGCCTACCTGAGTATTGTTTCTGACCATGTTCATCCCTTTCTGACCACAGTGTACCCATCTTCTGATGGCTACTTCCAGCAGGATAACACACCATGCTACAAAGCTCAAATCATCTCAACTGGTTTCCTGGACATGACAATGAGTTCACTGTACTAAAATGGCCTCCACAGTCACCAGATCTCAATCCAACAGAGCACCTTTGGAATGTGGTGGAACGGGAGATTCGCATCATGGATGTGCAGCCGATGAATCTGCCACAACTGCATGTTGCTATTATGTCAATATAGACCAAAATTTCTGAGGAATGTTCTGAGGAACACTTTGTTGAATCTATGCCACAAAGAATTAAGGCAGTTCTAAAGGCAAAAGGGGGTCCAACCCCGTACTAGCAAGGTGTACCTAATAAAATGGCCGGTGAGTGTATCACATTACTTTTACTTTTACCATAAAGACATCACTTTATTTCAACATTGCCCACTCTGCTGCTTCAGCCTGTAGATTTTTTCCCTCATCTTTTTCATCTTTGTATATTTACATATAGTTTTTAAAGTTTGCCCTAGAAGCATTGCAATTGTAAAAAAAAAATAATAATAGCCTTTTTCCCTTTGTTTTTTTTCTTTTCTTTTCTTTAGAACATATGTTCCAGTAAAACCCACAATAAAAGCAAACAAGGACAAGGTGAGTAGCAGCACTTAGTCAATAAGTGATTCAATATATTTACCAACCAGTTAAACAACCTATCAGGCATTCACAATCAAAACATGTTTTAATATTACATTTGAATAACACTTAAATATAATGATTGTCTAATTGTTCCGGCCTCAGGTGATGATCCTCCATCCTGGTTTTCTGAAATATATTCAAGAGCGCTGGCTGCAGAAACATGGCAGATATCCATCCACTGGTTTTATTACACTCATATTTGCCTTGCACATCTGTGACCAGGTAAAACTCATAGAATATTAAATTATAGAATATTAAAAGGAAGCACCTTTGTTATAACACACACAAACAATTGAGGTAGTGAGAATAAGTCTGTGTGCAGTAAATTATACTCGTCATAGCTTGACAAAGCAACATTTAAAAGCTTAGTCTTAAAAGGTGTATTAAAAAATAAAGTGTAATAGATTTGCCATTTAGATTTAATATGAAACTTAACTATTATGTATAGTTTGAAAAATGTATAATTTAGAACTTTAAACTTACAATGCATGATGTAAGTTCTGTTCATAATGGTGAGGGCGGTGTAACCATTTTTTAAAGGGGTGGGTATAATGCCCATTTTCACAAGATGTAAAATAAGTCTCTGATGAACCCAGAATGTGTATGTGAAGTTTTAGCTCAAAATACCCCACAGATTATTTTTTGCAGCATGTTAAAACTGTCCCTTTTTGAGGGTGAGCAAAAACATGTAGTTTTGTGTGTGTCCCTAATGAGCTGCTGCTCCCGGCACAGAAGGCGGAGCTTTAAAATCTTGTGTGTGTGTGTGTGTGTGTGTGTGTGTGTGTGTGTGTGTGTGTGTGTGTGTGTGTGTGTGTGTGTGTGTGTGTGTGTGTGTGTGTGTGTGTGTGTGTGTGTGTGTGTGTGTGTGTGTGTGTGTGTGTGTGTGTGTGTGTGTGTGTGTGTGTGCATGTGTGTGTTAGCAGCTCCGATTACCTCACGCAGACAAGCACTAAAATGTCAGAAACTGTTCTGCCTTTTATGTTTAAACTGGTATCGGACATTGTTTGAGATGAAGAAGTGACAACATGTAGAATGCAACAGGACGTTTCTAAATGGTTAGTTGATGAATTTATGTTGCTATTGAATTTGTGTAATGTACTGTATTGCATGTGAAAAGACGGATGCAACAGTTTGAGTATACTCACAAATGTGCTCTACTATAACAACTCTTCCTCTTCTCAACATGGACTGCATGTTCCCGGGGGCGGGGTTTATGTAAATTTGAGGGTTAGTTATGTCACTAACCCAGGTAGAATGTCGTGTAGTCCCTACCAGCCGTTTGTTGTAGTCCTTAAAAAACGATTTGTTTATAAGCATTTAAAAGAACTTTGCAGATATTGTTTATGCTCAAACAGCAACATTACACACTAACTAAAGTTAGAAAAGCAAAATCATAATCAACCACCACTTTAATGTTTGATCTCATCCATAGTACTTTAAAATACAATAATCTGTTAAATTTAAATGAGTCGGATACATTGTGGACTGCACAAGACTGTGCATGTGATTCGTGTTTGAAAAAATGTGTAAGAAAGCGACTCATCTTAGATACAGATTTAGTGTATTTTTATAATTTAGGTGAGATACTTAATATTCTATCTAGACAGCATTTGATTGGACAGAAAATCTGATGAGAAACTGAGGTGCAGAGCAAAATCGTTTATTCGTATTGGTGATGGAGAACTGTAGGGCTGTCGCGATAACTGCAATATTGTAGTACCACGCTACTAACAGGCCAACTGCAAAGGAATGCAAGTAACCGGAGCAACCGCAATATTTGCATGTTTTCTTTTTTCATAAGGCTATACCCTTCTTGTTTTGACCCATATGTATTGAATATTAAATAAGTTAATAATGATCAACAGCGCCAGGAAACCGCTGGAAAAAAGTCACGCATTGAATCAATGCAAGCATCAGGTTCAGCGTTACCCATGCGAGGCATTGCTGGTCAGCTGAGCCTTGAAAAGTGGAGCTCAAAGTTAAAAATGATTAACACCTTGTTTCATTACATCAATATTTTAATAAATCAGCGTTTTTGAACGTGTTCGTTGAATGAACTGTTTAATGACTCACTCAAAGTCAGTCTGTTGCCGTAACGATGCGCTGACAGCCTTTCAATGCGCAGACGCTGTTTAGTTTCGGTTACATTGGTTACTTAAAATGCCCTCGTTTTGTGCATGCTGACCACGTCGTAACAATTATTTATATAGCAACAAATAAATCAAAATGAATAAATAAATAAATGGCGATAATACCGCATATCGCGCTATTTAGCCACTCAAAATTACCGCAAGGGAAATTCCTTCACCGCGACAGCCCTAGAGAACTGTGAATTTTGCATTTATACCCTTAGTTAGTTTCTGTGCCTTGTCTTAAGTTATCATTACTACCTGGAAGTTATCATCATCTGTTTATTGGATTATCTTACTTTATTTCTTTATTTCTATTAAATACCACTTTACTGATCCTCAAGCCTGATCTTTCTGAATCCACACAATATGTGTGTTGGCAGTGTGTGAACACAATGACTCTACAATGATAAAAATCTACCCACTCCTTTTTTTTAAATCCCCATTAAACCAAAGCAGTTTTATGAGACATGCCGTTTTCATTCTCTGAGCAGTGTGACATCACACATTTAAGGGGACTTTCACACTGGCAGTTTAGTTTGGAACGGGGCACGGTTCGCATGAAAAATCGCTAATGTGAACGCTGTCATGGGACCCAGGTGCACACTGGGGTAACGAACTCGAGACTGCCTGGAGGAGGTGGTCTGAGTTCTGTTGCTCCCGAACCGTGCTGCGATTCGCGTGTATGTGAAAACAACACGGACTCGGATGCGCACTTGTTCAGGAAGTAAAGTATCCTGCGCATGCGTTTTAGCCGATTATGATGTATTAAGTTAAATAAAACACACGTAAGGGATGAAGATTTACCCTGGATACGAGCAAGAGTGAGTCTGCAGTGTATTTGCGCATAGTGGGTGCAATCAGGGAAACAAATTAATGGAAATCCACTGTCTCCTCAAAAGAGTCCATTTGCAAGCAGCGGAAAGACAGATTATGTGAAACACACACACAGTTAACCTGCGTTGTTTACTCAGCTATGAATAATAGCACCAAATTAATAAAAAAACACAATATATTGACCCACGTCGTGTTTTCTATCATGTGCTGCGCACGTTTGCAATGACGTAAGATGCACGCAAATGCACCAGAGTTCGATAGAATCAAGTTGAGTGTGAAACCAGACCAACGCTGCGGGGGGCGCCGGGAACAATCGCGCCCGGGTTCGGACCGCAGCAAACGAGCCCAGTGTAAAAGCCCCCTTAGACACACGATGATCATTTACTCCTGTCTGCCTTGCTGCTGGTTTGTGTCTGAATGCTCCGAATATCTTTCTTCTTTGAATCTCTATTTACTATCATTCCTTGTTGTTTATATTGCTAAATATAACTTACTCATCCACATATATTAGATATTGTCTAATATTGCCTATCAAATTAATCTGACATCACTAGCTTTTATCTAAATTGTTATCGCTAGCACAACAAGCTAGTATTTCACTAGCCTTTTAATCTGCCATTCGTGCTTGTCGTCTTGTGCGCATTTGCGCCTTTTACGAGTCCATCAAACAACTGTGGTGACTCATCAGTCAACAAGCACGGTGAGTAATGTCTTCTCCTGTTATTGTCACTTGCACTTCGTGTCACATGTATAGTATAGCAGACATCCCTCCCGGAAGCTGCTGGAGTCTCCCGCATTTTGATAGCGGCTCCCTGATTCCCGCAAATTAGTTCAAATCTCCCGGAATCTAGAGCTTGCCAGCTCCAAACCGTGTAGCGTGCGCACGGCAGAGAGGGAGAGAGCGAGAGCGAGACCTTGCGTGTGTGTGCAAATATGCATGTGTGCCTAATGAAGCGCATGTACCAGGGATGTCTGGTATAGCCTTCTCTGTCAGCAGTGAGGGTTACACATGTGATAAATGCAGGGCGATAGTCAGGCTGATGGAGAAGATTTTAGAACTAGAGACACACATCCAAACTTTAATCGAGGATAGTAAGAATGCTAACTGGCTAAACTGACCGTCTGCTAGCTGTCTCACGTCACTGAAGTCAGATAAATCCCATCACATAGAGACTCTTTCACCTAGATATCATCATATAGAGACTGTGTCTGTTCCACAAATTAAGAAATACAAAAAACTCTCAAACTCATTTAAGGCGAGACATGGCAGGCAAAAACATTGTTTTGTTTTTTCTCACTGGTTAATTTTGAGATTTTGGGTGAAAAAGTCTTCTTTCAGACTTGTGCTGAAAAAAAGTCCAAAATACACATTTAGGTCTTTATTTTACTACACTTTGTCTGTTTGGGTGTGTAGATTTCGCCTAAATTCATCAAAAGTTGGCGTTCTAAATCATCACGCTGATCCGCGATCGCTGTCTGCACCCTATCACATATACCGTTAGAAAGCTCTCTCTCTCCTTTGCAATGCTGTCGGATCCAAATATATAAATTTCCTGTTTATCAGCAACCAATCATGAAAGTAAAATGGGCGATTTAACTCAAAATGCACAATCTCATTGGCTGATGCCAATTTCTGACAACGTGATTCGTTCAGAATCGTAACGGGACGCGCTCTGACATTATATAAATACATCACATACATACTATACACACTATATAAAACAATTACATTACACAACACATTTCAGTTTTTGGATAATATAATTACTTTATAATACTAAACAAATCTAACAAAAATGAACAGTTGATGTATTGTTTTGATGTGTTGTTTTGGAAGTTATGATCAGTGATGGATGAAGCAATAATGAGTTTTGGATGTTAAACAGTGTGATACATGGATTTTTCTTGGACCTAAAACAATTTTTTTCTGTAATTCATGGCTTTCACTAGAAATTAGTGGAATTTTGCCATAAAAATCTTTAAAGGCCGTTTTCTCAAAATAAGTTTTTTTTTCACACTTCGAGTGACGATTTCCCACTTCTTTTGCACCTACATACATCAAACTTTACAGTCGTATTGTGAAGGTTTGTCCAGAGGGATTTGTTGATATATCATTCTTGGCCTGATTTATGTGACATTTTATGCCTAAAAATAGGGCGGAAATCAATTTAAGGCTATTGGCAGTATTTTCTGATTTACATGGTAACAAAAGGAGATATTCATAATCCCCTCTGGTAATGTGTTTTCATTGCATATATCAACAAAATGCTAAAATAATTTTGAACCTTGTTTTTTTTCAATGGTCAGATTCGTCACTTCAAAATGTATTTAATTAGATATACCGGTAGCCTGATTAGCATTTTTACACATAAAATTACAGAAAACGGTGCAATACATTTTTTCTCCTATTCATGTGAGTAATCAACTGGTAAAGTTTCATGGTAATATCTGTAAGTTAAAAATTTTACCCTATTCACCTGTAGTGTCTCGCCTTAAGGGTAAAAATTGAATTGATGTTAAACCAATACAAAACAGATATAATACAGATGAAGAAATGATTAAGCTTGAGTTGCTGAATATTCGATCCCTTACTTCAAAAGCACAGATTATAACCTAGATGTGCTGCGTCTGACAGAAACCTGGCGAAAACCAGACAATTACATTACTTTAAATGAGTCCACCCCCTGTTGTGGTTTTCAATCTCTCTGAAAAATAACTTCGCAGAGATCTTTGATGCCAGAAATAATTAGTCTTTATTTTCGAACGCCGTCCCGTTCCATAGAACGGCCCTCTAACGCTCTGGCCCTCCGGCCCACTGGCCTTCCAGCGCGCACCCTATAGATAGTTTTGGGTAAAGGTCTTTTACCATGTGACTTCTCAGAATAGAATTTTCTGCAGCAAACAACATTCCATTCAAGGTTTTCACATACACAGAGGAAATCCAAAGTCACAGACAGAAGAAATAATTGTGTCCAAATATATAGCAAAATTACTTGTTTTCTAGATAATAAAATCTTCAACATTCCCTCCTCTGAGGCTTATATGTGGTGGATTAAGCCACCACACTCCTGAGGAGCACTCGAGCCAAACATCTTCTTCCATACATTTCTATTTCTGTTAGTTGTTCTTTCTTTTTTGTTTAATGGAAAAAGTAAAAGACTTGAGTTCTCCCTAATCAGACAAACTTAAACATTGTTATAAGTGTGTGTATACATTTGTTCTTGCATTGCATGTTATTGTCACAGTTATGTAGAGTATATCAAACATAAAAGTCTCTTATACTATTGAAAGTTTTCTTGCGGTGTAGATATCCTCTAGGGTCTGGCTCATCAATCATCTTCTTCGTCCTCAATTCCTCATTTACTGGAATCAACATCCAGGGTTTGTAAATATCAATTTGGTTGCCCTTTCAAATTAGTTTTCCGCATTTCCATTCGTTTAACCGTGGTTTTCCAACTAATGATCTTAATATACAAAGTACACAACAGAATAATAACCCACTTTCAATATTGCATCTCCAAAAAACATCCCTAATTGAGCAAATCTTAATTTTCCAAACTTTTCCTTAACTTCTGCTCTTAAGTTTTTCTTGACTCAATCGTAATCGCTAAATTTTCCTCCCTGCGCAATATTATGTAGTAAAAGTGCAACACTGATCACCAGACATAAGTCATTCTACTTTTTTCATATAATTGTTTTTCTCCTAATGCAGACAAAGCATTATAATAAATATCTGCTTATTATAGTAGTCTAATTGATTTATTATGCATTTTTGTTCTACTTGATCCATATGACTATTAATTCAGAATATGGCTGGGTAAACATAACTCTCTCATTTTTATCACTTCTTATGAGAGAATATCATTTCTTAATTCGAAGAATCCATCTTTTAGTCAGTCAATTTTAGTGAACAGAACACTTTACACCTATCTAATAAATTGCAATACATTTCACTTACTGTCTATTTTATTACCAAATTTAAACAATAAATTCCATTTTGACCTTTTTAATCTCGCGTGTTGCTTCTCCTCATTGTAGCTCCTCAGTTCAAGACTAAACTGAATACTTTTTCTTCTTTTCTACTAATTTCTAAATAAACTATCATGAATAAACTAATTAGGTCTCATGTAATCACTCTAACTAAGAAAGCTTCAGAGCAATGTTACATTTATCTCATAATAGTCATTCAATAAACTCATTAGACAATTAGAAAAATAACTCTAGCAAATAACTTTTTGCACTCTTACATGTTCCTTATATGTACATTTCTTTTTCTTTATATCTAACAATCTAAAAGTTTGTCTATCAACCATTTAAACCATTAGCATTATAACTTAAGTATTATTAAAACTTCCTTGTGTTCGTATGCAACTTATTTTTAATCTTCAATACTTCTGTTTAGTTGACATATAATCTGTCATTATTTCTGATAGACTTCCAATCTAAGGATTAATTCTCTGTCAGAGATTTAATTTCTGTTCCTGCCCCTCCTCTGCTGATTTCATTGCTTTTACTCATCTATACCATGTCCACATAATCCATTACCAAGTGTTTTAATAGTTCTTCTGGTATACTGATATATGGCCTATTTTTGTCGCTGTTCTTTTCTTAACTTTGTTTTTGCCACAAATTTCACAAAACTTTGCAAAAATGCCTTTTAATTTAAAATGCCTTTAATTTTAATTTTTAACTTTATTTTAAATTTTAATTTCCTTACCTTACTCCCCCCTTTGCGCACTGGTTTAAAACCATTGCGCATCTGGACTGAGAATATTCAAAAGTATTCATTGGTTCGACAATCTGTCCTTCATGTGAATGCCAAATATCTAATTTTTTGACCCCCCTCTGGTGCCATTTAGATTGTTCACAAGGGCCTGTTTGTTATTGGATTTCAATAACTTCCTCTAAGTCTATAAACTTTCTATACTTTCTATCAAGCACTACTTGATATAATTTTAGCTAATCAATTGTATATTGAATCAAAATGTATTCTTATCAATTAAAATTAAAATTTAATATTTGTTAATACTTGCTTTAATTTCAACTGTAGCCTTAAATTAATTAAGTATACCCTTGTATTGACAAGTTACATCTGAGTACCCCTTAAAATTTATTTTAAAGTAATTTTTAGTTCTAATTTTTTCCTTCATGAATTGTCTTAATTCCCATTATGCTATATCAATTTCTTAAATTAATTGTTAACATTATTTTAGTTTCTTTTCTTAATTAGTCATTATCATTGTTTTCTATGTTGCGTAATATATTTTTCGCTTCAATCATTTTTGTTATGGTGGGGTTATTATTAAGTTGCTACTGAATCTATTCAAGGGCTGAACATTCATTCATAGGAAAGTTGGTTGATGTTGACTATTGATTGAGTTTGTACTCATCTCTGTTGATTCTCTCTTCTTTGCACAGTTCCTCTCATTACTGTGTTTCTGGTCAAGTTTGTCTTCTTTTTCCATTCATGATTTGATCATTCTGTTAGTCTTGTCATATTTACATCTTTCACCAGGGTGACTCTTGAGTCGTTCATTGCAATGAACTCTTTCTCTCATTGTCAGCATGTCCTTGATCCCTCACTTCAGTTGGTGTATTTTAAGTTGAGAGACATGAACTCAAATGTCACTCTGTTGATCACTTCCTCTGAAATTACAAAGCACAGTTACTGATTCTTTTTGTTAGACTTGTTCCAGAATCCTTCCTGGAATTGAGCTGCTGCTATCTGTAAATTAAAGCTTAATTATTTTTGTTAGTGAAAACAACATCATGTGATTTCAATCATCTGCTCATCTGTCCCTTTGTCCTTCTCGATGTTACCTGTAGAAAGGTCATGTGGGCTGAGTGGTGTCCTTTCTGCTTTCATTAAAAAACAGTGCTTCAATCCATATATTCTCATTTGTTTTTCATAAATTTGACTTTTCATCATTATTTGCAACTTTTTGCATTTTTCTCACAATAAATTCCCAATGTACCCTTATAATTAGTCAATTCAACTCAGTTACCCCTTTGTCTTGAGTTCCACTATCAACCCACTATTTATTAGGCATCTTGGACAATACTCAACCCACTTTGTTACAATACAAAAGTTACAAGACAATATTTCATACTTTTGACATAGATCAGCTCCATCATGATATGCTGAAAAGAAAGGCAGATATGTTATGCGCTGCGCAAATGTGGCACTGTTTTTTCTCTTTTTATTTTTCTCTTTTCATTCTTTGTTTTTTCATATTGTTGCTTCAGTTCCTTAACCAAATTTAACCAAATCCATCCATGGTCATTATTTTATTGGGCAGAATTTGCCCTGTGGGCACACGTTAAATTTTAAATACAGCTGTATTGGCAAAATAATTAATTTGCCTTAGTGTCTCTTCAGGCACCATCTCTCACTCATTCACACTCAGTGTCTCTCTCACACACACTGGCCAGCATACACTCTTGCAGGTTGTGCTCTAAATGTGGCATCCTATAATTTTAGCCAAGGGTTGATCAGGTCAACACAACTATGTCAAACACTATTGAGAAGTGTCAATGATCATAAGGTTTAGTTTAACACCGTTGTTATAATCCTTTTTTTTTCTTTTTACAAATTCTAATAGACTAAGTATTTTAGAATAATAAGCCTGCCAATTGTAATTTTTCAAATACATTTTGTCATTTGTTTTTCTGATTTTTCCTATTCTTTTTTGTTTTTTGCTCATGAGCTGCTTTAAGAAATTGGAGATCTCTGCATAATCTTGGATCCATGGCCAACAACATTTCCATCTCATTATCCCAGTTCTGACAGCATTTTTTGCGATTTCATAAGCTTGGACTTTTGGAATAATTTTTTCTCCAATCTATATCTCTAAAAACTTACCAAAACAAAATGGAGTGACCAGTATCATTGTTGTGCAAACAATAATAATTATTTGACATTTTGCGTCTATCTTTTTCTTTTCTACAGAATAATTTTTCTCATGCTTTTAAGCCCTATAGTTGTTTAATGTAATAGCCCTCACTATACCAAATCCAGCCTCAGTTTGAACTATTTGGTGAGTTGAGCACCCACTTGTCTCTTTCAGTGTATTTTCTTTCTTTATATGGCTGGACTTGAACCTATACTGAAAAAGCAGAGAGGGTTAGTTTAGCAGAGAATAGAAAGAATTGCTTACAAGACCAGTGAATAATCAGAATGAATAAAGTTAATCTAGTAATTAACTCAATTTGAAGCATTCTTTATAGAGCGATCATTGAAGTTGCCACACCTGTGTTGCCAGTAAGGGAAGGATGTCGGTCAGTTTTTCTGTTTTTAGATTATCAGTCTGTTGAAGCTTCTTGGCTGTCGCTCTGCATGTGTCGTCAGCCTGTCACTCAAAGGCTTGGTGTAGTAGACTGGAATATAGGCTCTGTTGTTTCTCTGCCTCTTCTGAGTTTGGGCTTTTGATAGATTTTGCCTCAGCTTTGCATCTCAGGATTTTCCTCTTGTCCTCAGGAAAAAGTCTCCAGTGAAATAGTGAAAGTTTTACCTTTTCCAGCATTAAATCAGTCTTTCTCCATGCTGAGTTTTCCAGAGATACCCCTTTTCCACCAAAAAAGAACTGGTTCGGAACTGGTGCTGGTTCAAAGTTAGTTCGGAGTTGGTTCAACTTGCGAACCTTCTCAGAACCGGTTTGTTTTCCCACTGACTAGACCGCCCAGCGAAGAACCGGTTCGCGAGTAGGCACCGGCTCCGAACCGGCTCTCAAAATGCTTTGGTGGAAAAGGGGTAAGAGTGGTCATCTTCAGAAGGGGAGCTGAAAGCCCCTCACCCACTCTTCTTCTTCTCTCTGCAGTCGTCTTTGACCTTTCACCTCTTCCATTCGACACTGAAGCCATCTGAAACCTGAACACTCAGAGAGCTGCATAGATCAAATTAATCTTTATAAATATTTGTTCCTGAGCTATTAGCTCTTTTTGTCTAAATTCCACTTTTTAACCATCTTTATCCTAGTTCTTTTATACTATATAATAATCACTGGTTGACAACAGCAGTTCTCCCATTCTGTTTTTAGTAAAGCAAGTTCTTCGTTGCAGGAAAAAGCAAGCTATCTCTTCTTTGCAATATCAGCAATAATCTAACATTTGAGTATCTGAGTATAATACAATTAAATAATTTTCCCTATCATAAAATCAGACTTCAATCTTTTTCCTATATTTGCATGCTGTGCTCAAAATAACTCCATGGTGAATCAACTTTTCCTCACCCATTTCCAACAATTCACATTACTACAATCCTAAGATTGCTGTAAATAATTTATGACTGTTGAAACTTTGTCACTCAATCTTGTTCACTTTTAGCACACTGCACAAGTTATTTTTTCCTTAGCACAAACTTAATTATCTACAATGGAATCATTTTTCTCTCACTTTGTCTTCAGGGATAATGTGATACAAATTTGAGACGTCTTCAGATATAAGATATAATATATTAAGCACGTGCATTCTTATTTATTTATCCATTAATATATATCAGTCCATTTATTAATATATATTTTATACTTTAACTTATTTATACTACAATAATCTGCAAGACTAATATCTTGAAACAATTGTTTTCTTTTACTATTTCCTTTACTTTTAATACTCATTTATACATTACTTGTCTCTCAAGCTCATTCACACATTCCTTGTCCCCTATTTTTAACCACAGTCACAGTCAAGCAGACACACAGGATCCCACATTCACTCTACTCACACAACACATTGACAATACAATAACTTTAAACTATAAGACCTCTGCGATTCACTTCCTCCGACACAACAGAGTCATATACTACATAGCTTTTCCGTACAGTCCCTTGTTAACCTATAACAAGGCGGTAACCAAAAGCTAAACTTATCTGTGCAATATTCGCCATCCTTCCAGGCCCTCTTGGCGAAATCCACATAAAACTTACCCAGTCCCTTTTTAACCTATAACAAGGCGGTAACAATAAACCAAACTTAATCTGTGCACATGCAATTAACTTATTATCCTCAAGGCCCTCTTAATAAGTAACACAGAGTTCTGGTAACCTTTACCAGTATACTTAATGATACCCAATATCATCAAAATCTACAATAAGTTGGTAACCTTTACCAGTATACTTAATGATACCCAATATCATCACAATCTACAATAAATTGGTAACCTTTACCAATAAACTCAAACTCTTGCTAATCATCCATCCACGCCCTCTTGATTTTCGCAAACACAGATTCTTACATACGTCATCAAAACCTTTAGCGGCACATCAGCAGTACCAATATTCATACAATCTGCATCAGATTATATAAACACTGGCAAACACTAACGGGAGCTCCGCCACGCTATAACACAGTACTTGACATCATCAACAACAATAGACACTTATTTCTAGAATCAAAGATCCTCTTTTCAATTTTTAGTTCTTTAAATTTGGAGAAGCTTTTTAAAGGGTCTTACCGCAATGAGCAAATGTCTGGGCGAACAACACAAACTTTTAAGCAAAACTGCTTACCTTGTAGCCACTTTTAGTTTGTGTTGTTCGTCCAGCGAAGCTCGCCGCAGTTCACCATCAGCTCCTGAACCAGCCCCACGTTTGGCGCCAAATGTTGTGGTTTTCAATCTTTCTGAAAAATAACTTCGCAGAGATCTTTGATGCCAGAAATAATTACTCTTTATTTTCGAACGCCGTCCCGTTCCATAGAACGGCGCTCTAACGCTCTGGCCCTCCGGCCCACTGGCCCTCTGGCCTTCCAGCGCGCTCCCGAGTATATTTTGGTTCAGAGTTATATACATACATCTTCTTCCAAAGAAGGTAACACACCCTATAGATAGTTTTGGGTAAAGGTCTTTTACCATGTGACTTCTCAGAATAGAATTTTCTGCAGCAAACAACATTCCATTCAAGGTCTTTCACATACACAGAGGAAATCCAAAGTCACAGACAGAAGAAATAATTGTGTCCAAATATATAGCAAAATATAGCAACTTGTTTTCTAAATAATAAAATCTTCAACACCCCCAAGATCACTGTTATAAAAACAAGCCAAATCTGAAAGGAAAAGAGGGTGGTGTTACTTTAATCTGTAGTAATATCTTCAGAATCACTGAGAAGTCCAGTTTCAAATATAATTCTTTTGAAGTGTTGGTGCTTAATGTAACACTATCTAGTGTAAATGATAAATCGTGCTTGACATTTGTGCTAGCTACTGTATACAGACCACCATACAGACTTTATCAAAGAATTTGCTGATTTATTTATCTGAGTTATGTAGATAACGTAGATAACATGTAGATAACATGTAGATAACGAAAAAGACGCATTGGGATTGGCATTTAGAGACATTCTGAGCTCTATTGGAGTTAGACAACATGTGTCAGGTCCCACTCATTGTCATAATCATACTTTAGATCTAATATTGTCATGGACTCAGCAGCAGCAGCAAACACTCAGAAAACACTAATACGATTAATTCTTACTCAAAAAGCAAGGAAACAGGCAGTGCAAACACATCTCAACATAACAGAGACTGGACAAAGAGTTAAGGCAAGGGTAAGGCTCAAATAAACTGAAACGAGCTAATAAATGACACAGCTGAAACCAATGAACTAATCATGACGGTAACCATAGAAGCTGAACAAAGGAACGTGTGAAACTCAGACATGAACAAAACAGGGAAACAGATCAAAAACAAACATAATCCTGACAGTACGCCCCCTACTCAAAAGGTGTGTCCTTGCGCTATACACAGACAGTCCAACTGAGGAAGGAGGTTGGGGAGCAAAACAAAACCCAAGGGGTGGGAGGATGGGCGCTATGCAGGCTGACAATGGGCGGGCGGTTTAGGGTGAATAGGCAGCCACCAGGGTGATGCTGGCAGTTCAGGGGACCAGGGCGGAGCCAGCAGGTCAGGGGACCAGGGCAGAGCCGGTCCTTCAGACGGCCATGGCGGAGATGGCCCTTCAGGGCTGAGGATCTCGGGGACAGCCACCGAGGACGGATAGCACCCCCCAAAACATTTTTCTTGGGTAGAGTTTTGGATTCTGGAGCCAGCTCAGGGACCGGCGGCGAATTCTCAGGTACGGTGGTGGCTACGAAGACTCTGGCTTGGGCCATCTTTGCTGAGGCCTATGTGTGTGCAGCCCACACACACAACATGGCCGTGGCCACAATAGTCAGTGCTTCATTTACCAGAGCTAACTCAAGGAAACGAACGGTCTCTGGGGTTTCACTCATGAGAACGGGCTTAGGCGTGGCGGCAGCCTCGATGGGATGAGACCCTGGATGGGCGGTGGCCTCGATGGGACGAGACTCTGGAATGGCGGCACATTTTGTGTTAAGAGAGCACGATTACATACATAAAAACCTTAAAAACTGCTAGACCTGCTTATTTTTCAACTCTCTTAGAAGAAAATAAACAACCCTAGGTAATTTATTTGACACAGTATCTAAATTAACAAGAAATAAAGCTTCTACTTCCGAAGTTTCCAAAGAGCATAGCAGTAATGAATTTATGAACTTTTGTACTTACAAGATTGATAATATTTGAGGGAAAATTACAACTATGCAACCATCTACCACAGTATCACATCAGGCAGTGCATTGTAGTATCCCTGAAGAAAAATTCCATTAATTCGTTTCAATAGGAGTGAAAGAATAGTCTAAACTTGTTAAAGCATCTAAATCAACAACATGTATGTTAGACCCTATACCGACTAAGCTATTGAAATAGATGCTTCCAGAGGTCATAGATCCTCTTCTTAATATCATTAATTCATCTTTGTCACTAGGATATGTACCGAAAACTTTTAAGCTCGCTATTATTAAACCTCTTATTTAAAAAACGCAACTTGGTCCTAGAGAATGTCAATGTCAGGAGGACAGGGCGGAGCAGGTTTCCAGGGTGGAGCTGGCAGTCCAGGGGACCAGGGCGAAGCTGGCTATACAGGCGACCATGGCGGAGAGGACGCAGGGCGACGCAGGCAGGGCCAGGAGCTTGGGCGGCGCTGGCAGGGCCTGGAGCTTGGGCGGCGCTGGCAGGGCCTGGAGCTTGGGCGGTGCCGGCAGGGCCAGGAGCTTGGGCGGTGCCGGCAGGGCCAGGAGCTTGGGCGGCGCCGGCAGGGCCAGGAGTATGGAGACGGCCTCTGGGCTGACAGGAGGCTCAGGAAGGACCTTCGGGCATTGCGGGACGCAGGAAGTCCTCTTCGTCCTTCTCCGTCTCCGAGGGCGAGAGGGCACTGGGCTGGACGGGACCAGCGGTGAGGGCGCTGGGCTGGACAGGACCAGCGGTGAGGGCTCTGGGCTGGAAGGAACCAGTGGTGAAGGCTCGGGGCTGGACGGGCTGAAGCAGACGGTGTAGAGAGATTTACAGCTCGCCAGCACCCACTCCACAAAGCAGCAAAGTTATCCCGTGGACCTTCTCCGGTTAACTGCTCTCTGAATACGTCGTTCAGGCTCACCTTAAAAAACAGTCGTCCGGGTAATGTGTTACATGAGCAGTCTCTAGAAAGGTCTGCGTGTGTTCCTCCAAAGTTTACTTCCCCTGCTCCAAACACAGGAGGACAGCAGGGATATCCATTTTAGTTTGGTTCGTTCTTCTGTTACGGGACATTGTTGAGGAATCACGAGGAAGACGATGAGGAACAGGAGAACAGGAATTTATTCAACGAAAATCAAGTCAAGTCAAGTCAAGTCACCTTTATTTATATAGCGCTTTTACAATACAAATTGTTTCAAAGCAGCTTTACAGAGATAACAGGAAAGTAAAGTTGTAATAGTATTGTTAAATTCAAAATTAAATGTTAAATGTCCCCAACTAAGCAAGCCAAAAGCTAATGTCGAATAAAGGCGAAAAAAGGTGACAGTGGCAAGGAACCAAAACTCCATCAGGTGACAGAATGGAGAAAAAAAAAATTGGGAGAACCCAGTCTCAGTCAGGGGGCCAGTCCTCCTTTGGCCAACAAACGAACAGTGTATGATTATGATTTAGGCGGCATAATAGGTCAGAAGTCAGATTGGATCAGAACTTTCACAATATTTATCCAGTTCATCTGGTTAGGGGTCGGAGTCATCACGCTGGTATGGAGATGAGTTTGTTGAGGTGTCCATGAGGCCTTCACAGTGTTGATGAGGCTGGCACTTCAGGGATGCATTGTCGTCGTGTCCAAGTGATGGTCCTTCATCAGATCTGGATATGGCCTGGATCCGGCGGTTTGCGGTAAACCTCGGGATAAATAGAGAGACTAATATTAGCGTAGACGCCATCCTTCTTATGATGTACAAAGTAGGGATGTAACGATTCACTCATCTCACGATGCGATACGATTCACGATACTGGTTTCACGATACGATTTTCTCACGATTTTTTTAACAAATGAGATTTAAGACAAATTATAAATGAAAAAGTGTCATTTTAATTATTTCACAAACAAAATGCTGCACTTTTTTTTTTTATATATATATTTGTCAAATAATAATACTGTTAAAACGGACGCCCCCGATACCGGGGGAAACGGGGCTTAAAAATTTCCCTTCAAGGTTGTTTAAACTCTGTCTGGTCAAGAGGCTGGACACTGGTACCTTCGCTATGTAAAAGACTGTGTAAAATTAGTAGGGCCTACCACATTGACAGGGGTTTTACTTTGTAATAAAGGCAAGATTCTAATTTTGTTATAATTTGTATCATTACACTATTAAAAGTAAAAAAAAAAAAAAAAACACATTGAAACAGAGATAAACCAGATTCCTGGTTGCCACGGAAACACTGATGCACCTTGTGATCTCCGTGGCTCTGGCACTTGTCATAATGACTTTTACATGAAAACGGAGGTGACTGGTGCTTCTCACGGTGGTGATTATTATTAGTCTATGGAAAGTCAAAATGCCGCCACACCTCCGATTTGAATGAGTCAACATCTACGCTTGCCGTCGCCATGTGTTTGACGGCTCGAGGACATCAGTCTATGACACACACTGGCGCGGCGCGAGCGGAGCAAACCGAGCGTTTTCAGTTCATTCCTGTGGAAGCTGAGTGCTCACACAACCTCAAGTTCTATGAACGAAGTGAAAACACTCGCTAGCTTCGTGCCAGTGAATGTAATCGTTTGGTTTTAGCCAGGTTTTTGTCAAACACAGCACATCTAGGTTATAATCTGAAATCATATCATTAACAATAAGTGCTTTTGAAGTAAGGGATCGAATAGTCAGCAACCCAAGCTTTATCGTTTGCTCATCTGTATTATATCTTTTTTATTTGTTGAACATCAATTAAATTTTTAACCTTAGATAGGTTTGGAAGTTTTTTGTATTTCCAAATTCGGGGAACAGACACAGTCTATATATGATGATATCTAGGTGAAAGAGCCTCTATGTGATGGGATTTATCTGACCTTGGTGACGCGAGGCTGCTAGCAGATGGTCGGTTTAGCCAGTCTGTCTGCTTCTTGACCTGAGCCCCAGATTGTTATGTTTTATCTCTAAGACTATGAGCCAAATTACTAGAGAGAAGAGCAGTACCATCCCAGGAGGGATGAATACCATCTCTTTTCAACAGGCCAGGTTTGCCCCAAAAACTTTTCCAATTGTCTACGAATTCTATATTATTTTGCGGACACCACTTAGACAGTCATTGAGTGAACACAATCTACTAACTATCTCATCATTCCTACGAACAGAAAGGGGGCCAGAGCAAATGACAGTGCCTGACATCGTACTTGTGAGTTCAAACACCTCTTTAATGTTAATTTTGGTGATCTCCGACTGGCGAAGTCGAACATCATTAGTGCCGACGTGAATAATAATCTTAGAGTATTTACGATTAGCATTAGCCAGCACTTTTAAATTTGCTTTGATGTCAGGCGCTCTGGCTCCCGGCAAACATGTGACTATGCTGGCTGGTGTCTCTATTTTCACGTTCCGTGTAATAGAATCGGCAATTACCAGGGCACAATCAACAGAATCCTCAGTCGGTGTTTCACTGAGTGGGGCAAATCGATTTGTTGTCGGAACAGAAGAGTGTTTTTTTGATCCGCGACTAGAGCAATCCCTCACTGTCACCCATTTGCCTTGCTGCACAGGCAATAATTCAGCCGGAACCGAATCATGTAAAGGGTTCACTATGCTAGGCGCATCCAAAATAGTATCTAAAGCTCTTGCACACTTACTATCCTCAAGTTTGGATGTGTGTCTCTAGTTCTGAAATCTTCTCCGTCAGCCTGACTGTTTGCTTGCATTTATCACATATATATCCTATATTGCAGACGGGGAAGGCGATACTAAACATGTGGCATGAAGTGCAGGTGACAATAACAGGACAAGACATTACTCACTGTGTTTGTTGACTGATTCTTACTCACCTGGGCTTTTATTAACTCAGAGGCGTGGGCGCGCGAGAGAAAAATAAATAAATAAACTGAGCGCACGGGTGGCGCATTAACAGACTAGCGAGTTACTAATGTGTCATGCTAAGAATAACGGAAGCTAGCGAATGATAAGTAAGCTGTAATTACCCAGCTAACAGGGAACGTTCCCATAACTTTCACTAACGTTTTTTAAAAGTTATGTAAATGTTAGTAAAAAACCTTCCTGAAATAATGTTTTTGGAACGTTCTTATAATGTATATAGTTAAAATACATTCTCGTAACGTTGAGAGAAAAACATTCTTATTACAAGCACGTTCTTAACTTTGTTCTATTATTTGTTCTTGACTGATGTTCTCATAATGTTGATTGAAAACGTTCTTATAACAATGTTCACTGAACGTTCTTGTGATGTTCTCATAATGTTGGGTGAAAACGTTCTTATATCAACGTTCACTGAACCTTCTTGTGATGTTCTCATAATGTTGAGTGAAAACGTTCTTATAACAACGTTCACTGAACGTTCTTCTGATGTTCTCATAATGTTGAGTGAAAACATTCTTAGAACAACGTTCATGGAACGTCCTTGTGATGTTCTCATAATGTTGAGTGAAAACGTTCTTAGAACAACGTTCATGGAACGTCCTTGTGATGTTCTCATGTTGGGTGAAACGTTCTTAGAACAACGTTCACTGAACGTTCTTGTGATGTTCTCATAATGTTGAGTGAAAACGTTCTTAGAACAACGTTCATGGAACGTCCTTGTGATGTTCTCATGTTGGGTGAAAACGTTCTTAGAACAACGTTCACTGAACGTTCTTGTGATGTTCTCATAATGTTGAGTGAAAACATTCTTAGAACAACGTTCATGGAACGTCCTTGTGATGTTCTCATAATGTTGAGTGAAAACGTTCTTAGAACAACGTTCATGGAACGTCCTTGTGATGTTCTCATGTTGAGTGAAAACGTTCTTAGAACAAAGTTTTTGGAACGTGCTTGTGATGTTATTTGTTCTTGACTGATGTCCTCATACTGTTGAGTGAAAACGTTCTTATAACAACGTTCACTGAGCCTTCTTGTGATATTCTCATAATGTTGAGTGAAAATGTTCTTAGAACAACGTTCATGGAACGTCCTTGTGATGTTCTCATAATGTTAAGTGAAAACATTCTTATAACAACGTTCATGGAACGTCCTTGTGATGTTCTCATAATGTTGAGTGAAAACAATCTTAGAACAAAGTTTTTAGAACGTCCTTCTGATGTTATTTGTTCTTGACTGATGTTCTCAATGTTGAGTGAAAACGTTCTTATAACAACGTTCATGGAACGTCCTTGTGATGTTCTCATAATTTTGAGTGAAAACGTTCATGGAACGTCCTTGTGATGTTCTCATAATGTTGAGTGAAAACGTTCTTAGAACAACTTTCATGGAATGTCCTTGTGATGTTCTCATAATTTTGAGTGAAAACGTTCTTAGAACAAAGTTTTTACAACGTCCTTGTGATTTTCTCATAATTTTGAGTGAAAATGTTCTTAGAACAACGTTCATGGAACGTCCTTGTGATGTTCTCATAATGTTGAGTGAAAACGTTCTTAGAACAAAGTTTTTAGAACGTCCTTGTGATGTTATTTGTACTTGACTGATGTTCTCATACTATTGAGAGTTCTTAGAACTATTGATACTGTTGAGAACGTTCTTAGAACAACATTCTCAGATACAAAAGTATGTTCTTAGAATGTTTTTCTAACATTCCCATTAAGTTATGAAAACGTTATCTCTGAATGTTTTCTGAACGTTCCAAGCCTCCGTTTTTTAAAGTATTAAAGAACGTTTTTTTCTTTGTTTATGTGAACGTTAGAAGAACATTCCATTCTATAATTTTGGAAATGTTATGAAAGCGTTGTTTCTGAATGTTTTCTTAACGTTCCAAACATCTGGGCCCGTATTCATAAAGAATCTTAATGCAAAGAGTAGCTCCTAGTGACAAAATTCTAAGAAAAATGTGGGCATTTACTCTTAAAATTAAAGAAAAAATCCAAGTAAAGAAAAAAGTAATTCAGAAAGTATCTTAACCCTTAAAAGAGGTCTTAAGGTCAAAATTGTTAGAGTACGGACGAGGACTTTTAAGAGTTTCTTTAGCAGAGGAGAAAATGGCAGAAAGACGAATAGGGAGAAGAAATTAGTTGCAGACAATGGATGACAGGGAGTTAATAAGACGCTATAGATTGACACCTGGGCCGAATTTTCCTTCTAAGGATGGCCTTGTGTTCATCCACTAAATGGGCTAACAGTAAACACTGTTCCTCTGTCCAGTTGGGCTTTCTCATCCTTCTTGGTTTTGATTCCATGTTTGTTACATTAAAACCAACATTCAAACCACCACTTAAATAGACATGCCAGCAATCAGTGTAATTGGAAAGAGTGGACTTATAGGAAATTAACAGCATGGTAAATAAAAAAAAAAGGATTTATATACACATATATAATATGTCATATCTTTTTTTCCCTTCTTGGACAACCAACCAATCACATTCTTCAAAAGATTGTGTCATACATAGCAACGGGGTCAACCCCGCCTCCTCACTAAGATAAAAGTTTTTGTCTTTTCCTTACTCAGAGTTGCTCTCAGATCGGTCCCGAATCGCTCTTAAGCTAAGACTCCTACATAAAGGTTTTTTTAGCTAAATTAAGAGTTTTCTGAGAGGATTCTTAGAATCTTTATGAATACGGGCCCTGTTTTTTTTAAAGTATTAAGAACGTTTTATCATTTTGGAAATGTTATGAAAACGTAAATCTTTTAATGTTTTCTAAACATTCAAAACATCCAGTTATGTATACATAACTTTTAAAGAATGTTAGGGAACGCTCTCTTAAGGTTATAAAAAACTTGCAGGGAACGTTCTGGAAAGCTCTCTTTATAATATACTGTAAAATAAAACCTAAAAATAACCTGCAGGGAACGTTCTGGGAAGGTTTTCTTTGGGTTATAAAATAAAACCTAAAAATAAAGGGAAAGATCTTGAAAGTTCTCTTTAGGTTATAAAAAAAGAACCTACAGAGAACGTTCCTAGAACATTCTTATTTGGTTCCCAAAACAATAACCAAATGGGAACTATATGGGAACATTAAAGGGAAAGTTCTGTGTTTGTTGGGTTCTTTGTTAGCAGGGATTGAACCTAATGCATTACACTAATCAATCAGGGCCCGTATTCATAAAGATTCTAAGAATCCTCTCAGAAAACTCTTAATTTAGCTTAAAATCTTTAACGTAGGAGTCTTAGCTTAAAGGGTTAGTTCGCCCATTTAAGACATGAAGTTGTATGCAATCCTTACCAGCACTATAGTGTATACACACTGACCCACTCTGTTGTCACCCCCCTGGTCCGAGTTCTGACCGCTGGAAGTTTTTGAATGAAGTAATCCCGGCTACTTTCCGGGGCCACAAAACTGTGCGTTTTTACGTGAAAAAAAGATTTGCGTTTCAAAGCTTGATTAATTTAACACAAAAAAAACACGCCGGGCAAAATTCATACCTCAGTTTTAATGCGGCACTATTTTCCTTCCGTTTCTATCAATCCGCGCTGCTGTCAATGTCAACAGTGCGCATGTGACGATTAGCTGTTGATAGCGCGACTCGCCGACAACATGTCCGACTACGAAACTTCAGATGATGAAACTAATTTTAGCACAGTGTCAGACGGATCAGATGAAGACAGTAATTTTAACTCAACGACAATGGGATATCTTTATGAACCGGAGTATACCGATGCCGAACTTGAGCAGATGGACAAAGAACGGGAAGAGAGAGAGCGAGAGGACAGAGAAGTTGTCCAATCTGATGCTGGGCCCACCACAGCTGTAGCAAGAGGCAGGATGAATGACAAATGGTGTGTTCAATCAAATATTTTTCACAGCAAATTGTAACAATATATATATATTTATTTTTTTACACATCTTTTCACGTGTTTTATAATGGAGTCTAAACATCATCTTGTTTACCGTACAGTTTAGACATGGGATCATAAAGTTAGTAAATAGAGCTTACCCGTGGTACTGGTACAGCAAAACTCTTTAAAATCATGTTTTTTCCTTTTCCTCCTTGGTTGGAGATGTAATCGTCTTCGCTGAAGTGAGCACTACACACACGAAAATCCTTTATTCGAGATAATTTAGCTCCCGCTGAGTAGCCGGGTCAGTGTGTATACACTATAGTGCTGGTAATGATTGCATACAACTTCATGTCTTAAATGGGCGAACTAACCCTTTAAGAGCGATTCGGGACCGATCTGAGAGCAACTCTGAGTAAGGAAAAGACAAAAACTTTTATCTTAGTGAGGAGGCGGGGCTGACCCCGTTGCTATGTATGACACAATCACAATCAAGACTGTGATTGGTTGGTTGTCCAAGAAGGAAAAAAATAATGATTTTAAGTATAGGGTCTATTCTTAGTCTTCACTTTGAAATTACATGCGTAATTTTGACCAACACACACACACGCACGCACGCACGCACGCACACACACACACACACACACACGTGTATATAAATCCTTTTTTTATTTTAATATCCTATAAGGTATTTGATTGGATTAGAATGATAAAAAAAATTCCCACAGTCTATTTAAGTGGTGGTTTGAATGTTGGTTTTGATGTAGCAAACATGGAATAAAAAAACAAGAAGGACAAGACAGTTCAACTGGACAGAGGAACAGTGTTTACTGTGAGCCCAGTTAGTGAATGAACACAAGGCCATCCTTAAAGGAAAATCAGGCCGGGTGTCACAGCACAGAAGCAGACGTGGAGGCTTATAGCGGTTAATAATAAATTATTTACGGTTCATTCCCCCTGCTTGTGCGGAAGCCTGCTATATTCATAAATGCATTTTTTTAGCCTGCCAGGTGGGAATGTCCAGTGGAAACTAAATGAACTGCGACACAATAAGAGGTTCTGGAATGCTGTAATTGTTTGTGATCACTCTGCTTACAGAAGGTTGTGACAGACCCAAATCATCACAGCTGCATTGATGCATTTTCCCAGCTGCCAAATATCTTAATGTACAGTAGTGATTTAATTTCTGGCACTACGCCATTCCTGCGCTGTGTCGGAGATGTTATTGTGTCTCTAATAAAATCGGTCACACACATGTTCCCTGAGTAATCTAATCTATAGTGTCTTAATAACTCACTGTCAACTATTGTCTGCAACACATTTCTTCTCCCTCTTTTTCTCCTCTGCTCCTCTTTCTCCTCTGCTATAGAAAATCTTAAGCCTCTTAAAAGTCCTCATCCGTGCTCCTAACAATTTTGACCTTAAGACCTCTTTTAAGGGTTAAGATGCTTTCTGAATTACTTTTTTCTTTACTAGGATTTTTTCGTTAATTTTAAGAGTAAACACCCACATTTCTAAGAATTTTCTTAGAATTTTGTCACTAGGAGCTACTCTTTGCATTAAGATTCTTTATGAATACGGGCCCAGGACTTTGAATTTCCATTCTGTAACAGCATTTCATCTGATTCTGAACTAAATTCTCTCATTGTCTTTCTATCACTCAAAACTCGCATGCGCTCCATTCCATGCCATCTTTACACCAAACATCCAGCGTCTCCAGGCAACCATTAACCATTAATCCAGCTAACAAAAATAAGTTGTCACAACGTTTTGCTAACATTCCCATTAGGTTAGGAAAACATTATTTCGGAATGTTTTTTAAAGATTGAAAACGTCTACGGTTACGAATGTAACCCTCGTTCCCTGAGTAGGGAACGGAGACGTTACGTCGGATGACGACGAATGGGGTTTCGCTTAGAAAGCCTATCAACTTCGAGTATTACAAAACGAGCCAATGGCAAAGAAATGCCATGGGTCTGCGGAATTTGCATGGCGTAACTCCGCCCCACCTCGTGGGTATAAAAGGAGGAAGCCGGCAGCAAGCAGATATGTTTCTTCGCTGAGGAGCCAAGACTGAGCTCAGGCGATCCCCGCGGTACAGCGGAAAGTGGCAGGCAGACGTAACGTCTCCGTTCCCTACTCAGGGAACGAGGGTTACATACGTAACCGTAGACGTTCCCTTTCGTTGTCACTCCGAGTTACGTCGGATGACGACGAATGGGGTTACCAGTCTAATCACGCCACCTTCTCAGCTGTCTTCCAGTGCCCTGCGTAAAACGAGATCCCTGTCAGCCTGGACAAAGGACTCCATATAACACAGGAATACCAAGGTACACTGGGAAGCATATCCCAAGCTTAGGGGAAGTATGCAATTAATGCCAGCCCGGAGGGGGGGGACTTAGAGAATACACATATGACCCGAAGGAAGCATATGGAAAACACTGGGGTGTCCAGCCGCAGGTGGAATATTTCAACCCCAGGGGTGGCAAGGTGGCTTGCCAAGGGAAAGACAAACGCTCAGAGAGGCTTACAGTGTAAATACACATGTGGGGGTCGCTCAGAGGAGGGACCATGCACACGGGAGGCACCAAGCCGACGCACAGGCAATAGACACTGGCGCCGACGTCAGGAGTGCTGGAGGAGCTCAGGGCTTTCGGAGAAGCTCACCTGAGGAAAATATCGCACGTATCCAGTCCGTGGAGTGGAATGGCGAGCAAGCGAAGACACCTGAGCGGGTCCGGTACTAGCTGGTTGAAGCGAGTACACGAGAGGACACAGGCTCCACTCGGAGATTATAGAATCTGGCGAATGTGTTAGGTGTCGCCCAGCCTGCAGCTCTGCAGATGTCTGTTGGCGAGGCGCCATGCGCTAGAGCCCAAGAGGACGCCACACTCCGGGTGGAGTGGGCAGTCACACCAAGGGGGCACGGTCGACCTTGCTGCTGGTAAGCCAAAGCAATGGTGTCCACTATCCAGTGAGACAACCTTTGCTTGGAGAGAGCCTTTCCCTTCAGCTTCCCACCATAACAGACAAAGAGCTGGTCTGAGGTCCTGAAACACTGCGTTCTGTCTACATAGGCGCGGAGAGCGCGTACTGGACAGAGCAGTGCCAAGGCTGGGTCTGCCTCCTCCGAGGGCAGCGCTTGCAGGTTCACCACCTGGTCCCGGAAGGGAGTGGTAGGAACCTTGGGCACATATCCAGGCCGGGGTCTCAGGATCACGTGAGAGTAAGCCGGCCCAAATTCCAGGCACGCTTCGTCAACGGAGAATGCGTGCAGGTCCCCAACCCTCTTGATGGAGGCCAGTGCAACCAGGAGCGCTGTCTTCATAGACAGGAACTTAAGCTTGACTGATTGCAGGGGCTCAAAGGGAGCACTCTTCAGGGCAGTTAGAACCACTGAGAGGTCCCAAGAGGGAACGAGAGGAGGACGAGGAGGATTCAGTCTCCTCGCTCCTCTCAGGAACCTGATGATCAGGTCGTGCTTCCCCACCGACTTACCTTCGATGAGGTCATGATGTGCGGCAATGGCGGCAACATAGACCTTCAGGGTGGAGGGAGACAGCCTTCGCTCCAGCCCCTGTTGAAGGAAGGAAAGCAAAACACTGATCGAGCATCTCCGGGGGTCTTCTCGGTGAGAAGAGCACCAGTTGACGAAGAGGTTCCACTTCAACGCATAGACGTGTCTCGTGGACGACGCTCTAGCGGAAGTGATGGTAGCCACCACCGCTGGTGGTAGGGTACTCAAACCTGCCTCGTCCCATCCAGGAGCCACACGTGGAGGTTCCAAAGATCGGGACGAGGGTGCCATAGGGTGCCCCGTCCCTGAGAAAGAAGGTTCTTCCTCAGAGGGATCGCCAGGGAGGTGCTGTCGCGAGGAGTACTAGTTCGGGGAACCAGGTCCGGTTGGGCCAGTAAGGGGCAACCAGAATGACCTGCTCCTCGTCCTCCCTGACCTTGCGCAAAGTGTGCGCAAGAAGGCTCACTGGGGGAAACGCATATTTGCGGCCCTGCGGCCAGCTGTGCGCCAGAGCATCCGTGCCGAGCGTGCCCTCGGTCAGGGAATAGAACTGGGCGCAGTGGGTCGAGTCGTGAGAGGCAAACAGATCTATCTGTGCGTCCCCGAACTGGTCCCAAATCAGCTGAACCGACTGGGGATGGAGTCGCCATTCTCCAGGGAGGGGCTGAAGCCGTGAGAGCTCGTCGGCTGCACAGTTCAGCGCTCCGGGAATGAAGATGGCTCGAAGCGACCTCAGATGCTTCTGACTCCACAGGAGGAGGTGGCGAGCGAGTTGTGACATACGGCGGGAGCGTAGACCACCCTGATGGTTGATGTACGCTACAGTGGCGGTATTGTCTGAGCGGACTAGTACGTGTTGACCCCTGAGCAACGCTCGGAAGCGGTGCAGGGCAAGGCGTACTGCCAACAACTCGAGGCAATTGACATGCCATAGCCGCTGGGGTCCTGTCCAGGAGCCCGCAGCAGCATGTCCATTGCACATGGCGCCCCAGCCCGTGGTGGAGGCATCTGTTGAGACAACAACATGCCGGGAAGCTCGAGCCAGGGGGACACCGGCCCTGAGAAAATCGAGGTTCGTCCACGGGGTGAAGAACTGACGGCAGGTCGGAGTAACTGGTACTCGGAACGTGCCGTTTTGCCATGCCCACCTCGGGACTCGGTCGCGAAGCCAAAGCTGAAGCGGTCTCATATGAAGCAATCCGAGCGGCGTGACCGCGGCTGCAGATGCCATATGCCCCAGGAGCCTCTGAAAAAGTTTCAGTGGAACCGCACTCTTGCCCTCGAATTGTCTTAGGCAAGTCAGCAGTGACTGCGCGCGCTCGCTCGTAAGCTGCGCGGACATGGCGACCGAGTCGATGTCCATACCGAGAAAAGAGATCCTCTGCACGGGGCAAAGTTTGCTCTTCTCCCAGTTGACCCGAAGGCCCAGACGGGCTAGGTGCCGGAGCACTAGGTCCCTGTGTTCGCAAACCTGATCTCGAGAGTGAGCTAGGATCAGCCAGTCGTCGATATAACTCAGGATGCGAACCCCTTGCTCTCGAAGGGGAACAAGGGCCGCCTCGACGACCTTCGTGAAGATGCGAGGAGACAGGGCTAGCCCGAAAGGGAGAACCGCGTACTGGTATGCCTGCCCCTCGAAAGCAAACCGGAGGAACGGTCTGTGTCGAGGAAGAATGGAGACATGAAAGTAGGCGTCCTTCAGGTCGATCGCTGCAAACCAATCCTGGGGCCGTATGCATTCGAAAACGCGTTTGGCGGTGAGCATCTTGAACGGCATCCGGTGAAGGGAGCGGTTCAGCACGCGCAAGTCCAGGATTGGCCGTAACCCACCGGTTTTCTTGGGGACAATGAAGTAGGGGCTGTAGAAGCCGGACCTCATCTCGGCTGGAGGGACAGTCTCGATTGCACCCTTCGCCAGCAGGGTGGCAATCTCTGCTCTCATGATAGGGGCATTGCCACCGACCAAAGTGGAGCGGACTCCCCTGAAGCGGGGAGGAGACCGTGCGAACTGAATCGCATAGCCGAGCCTGACGGTACGCGCGATCCAGTGGGACAGACGGGGAAGCTCTAGCCAGGCTCCCAGGAACTGAACCAACGGGATCATGCGAGCCACAGGCGTCCCCCCGGAGGGGCAGCGAAGCGAAGTAACTGGCCCAGATGTGGACGGCATAGCGGCCCGGAGAGGGGGCACAGTTAGCAACCGCATCCTGGCAGGGGGGGCCAGGGGAGGACCAGGCTGGTCGTCCCGCGGGGGCCTGCTCTGCCAGGGGTCTGGCGACAGAGGGGGACAGGGGCGAAGCGGTCCGTGGACGGCACGCCGTGTCAACCGCCTCTGGGACAGAGGGGGGCGAGGAGAGCACGGCTTGTGGGCGGCGCTCTGTGTCGCCCGAGAACTCTGTGAGCTCAGGGAAGAGGGGATTGTTTCTGTCTTTAACCACATTAGGGTGCTGCCCACCCGTGGGTGAGCAGCGGGGAGTGGAGAACAAAAGATTCTCCCCCGGCCCTCCACCGGGGGAAGGAGTGGTCCTGCTACCACCTCCTGAGAAACAAACATCATCCCTGAGCAGCCCGTCTCAGGAGCGCCGCTTGGCCCGGCGTTTAGCGGGGGGCGGGGCAGGAGAGGGCTGTGGCGCCTTCTTACGGCTTCCTCCGCGACCGGCCCTGGGTGGAGGCTGCTGCGTGGTCCGGGCGGGAGGGGCGGGAGCCGCAGGAGGGCGCCCTCGGCGGGAAACAGGTCGAGGCGTCTGCCCGGCCGGCAAGGTGGAGGCAGCAGCGGGCCGGCGGGGCAGAATGTGTTTGATGGCCTCGGTCTGTTTCTGGGCAGTTGAAAACTGTTGGGCAAAGTCTTCAACTGCACCGCCGAAGAGGCCGGCCTGGGACAAGGGGGCGTTAAGCAGACGGGTCCGCTCAGCGTCCCGCATGTCAGCCAGGTTCAGCCACAGATGTCGCTCCTGGACCACAGCTGTGGACATCACCAAACCCAGGGAGCGCGCGGTAACCTTCGTCGCCCGGAGAGCAAGGTCGGTCGCGGCGCGCAGCTCATCAAAGAGCCCTGGGTTTGTCCTACCCTCGTGCATGTCTCTGAGCATCTGGGCCTGGTAGACCTGCAGAGTGGCCATAGCATGCAGTGAGGCAGCCGCCTGTCCCGCCGCTCTGTAAGACTTCGCCACCAGGGTCGACGAAAATCTACAGGCTTTGGATGGGTGCTTAGGCTCGCCCCGAGAAGAAGCACTCTGAGGACATAGTTGCATGGCAACAGAGCGTTCAACCGGGGGAAGCCCAGTGTACCCACGGGCAGCTGCCTCATCGAGGGGAGGAAAGGCGGATGAGACCAGCGAGCGGTCCCGAGAAGACAGGGGGGTCTTCCAGGACTTCGAGATCTCATCATGCACATCCGGGAAGAAAGGTATTGGGGTTTGCCGAGGACGAGGGTCGGCGCCTTACCCAAAAACCAATCGTCCAGCCGCGAGCGCTCAGGACAGGGTGGAGGCCTCCACTCAAGTCCGATGCTCGCGGCTGCCCGGGAAAGCATGGCCGTCATCTCCGGATCAGACTCGAGCACAGCCGTATGCACACCGGAAGGTGACAGCTGTGACGAGCCCTCACTTCCAGAAGAGTCAAACCCGCCAAGTGATGCTGCAACAGACATGGCATCTTCCTCTGTAGCTTCAACTGAAGCACGCGGGCCACCAGAGGGTAGACCCGCGGGAATCAGCAGTTCACTAGCGGGCACCGTCATTGAAGAGGGGGGCTGGGGTCGCGGACACATAGTCGGCGCCTTGTTCCAGACCGTAACCCTCAGATCACCCTGGCCACCAGCTGCAGGACGGGGGGTGGATGAGGGGACTCTCACTCTTGCGAGTTCACCGAGTCTCGACCGTAATGACGCGATGGTCATGTTCCCACAGAGAGAACATGAGTCATCCACGAGCGCTGCTCTAGCATGATCAATGCCCAAACATACTATGCAACGCTCGTGCCCATCAGAGTCCGATACCAATCTGCCGCAACCAGAAGTACACGGGCGAGACATCTTTAAAAAGACGTGCCACGTGTAAGCTCTTTTAGTGAGAGAAAACTCAAGTGTTGAAGCACCCGGGGAGAAACGCACCGACTGGCAGACCACTGCAACAGATCAGCAGGAAGCACGCTCTCGCCGTAGATCGCCGTCACACCAACACTCGAGGTACTCGTTTGTAAAGCTGACAATTCAGAGATGGCTTGTGGAGAGAAGAATACACTTGGCTCCGAAGCGAAAACATATCTGCTTGCTGCCGGCTTCCTCCTTTTATACCCACGAAGTGGGGCGGAGTTACGCCATGCAAATTCCGCAGACCCATGGCATTTCTTTGCCATTGGCTTGTTTTGTAATACTCGAAGTTGATAGGCTTTCTAAGCGAAACCCCATTCGTCGTCATCCGACGTAACTCGGAGTGACAACGAAAGGGAACGTCCAGTTTTTTTTATTGAGAACGTTCCCTGCATGTT